>NC_049216.1:35575445-35635445 GCF_013347855.1 Anguilla anguilla | reverse complement strand
CGCACACACACACGCACACAAGCACTCATGCACACGCACATACACAAGCACACACGCACACACACACGCACGCACACACACACGCACTCATGCACACGCACACACGCACGCACATACACAAGCACACATGCACACGCACACACATACACAAGCACTCATGCACACGCACACACGCATGCACATACACAAGCACACACACATGCATGCACACACGCACGCACACACACACGCACACACACGCACGCACACGCACGCACACACATACACAAGCAAACATGCACACACACACATTCATGCACACACACGCATGCACACAAATGCATATGCACGCTCACATGCACACGTGCACACACAAAACCACACACATACATGCACGCTCACACGCAAATATGCATACAAAATAAGTATATATAAAACCCATGCAAATACACATCCATGGGCAAATGGACACAAGCACATATACAAGTGCAAATGTACATTTGCGGTTGTGCATGCAGGGACACATAGATTCAAATGGGATTCATGGTTTTTTTCCTCAACCAATCCAGGCCTGTTCATGTCCCACCCACTGACCTTTCCTTTCCTGCTGTCTCAGCTGTTCCTGTATCCATCTGTTCTTCCCCTCCCTTTCTCTGCCTCGTTCTCCATTTCTCCCACGTGCAGGCCCCCATCTCGGGACTTTAAGTGAGTGCTTTCTACCAGGCCCAATGGGGGGTCTACTGTCCTGGCTTCCTCTGCCATGCAGTTCCCCACCCCAGCAGGATCTCCCAGGCCAGCCAGAGACCTGGAAAGACCTGGAAAGACCTGCCACCTGCGCATTTCCTCTCTGTGCGCGCCTAATAGTAATTTCTCCCTCCCAGCGAAGCCGCAGTATAACTCGCCTCCTGTCAAGCCGGGTTTTTATTATTTCATTTTTTCCCTCCGCCGTCCTTCGACTCGTCTCACAGCAGGGCTTTACGATCAGCGGTATTGGGCCTTTTGTTTATGACCATTTTTTATTTTTTTTTGTGCTTTGTCGTTTTGTTCTAAAAGCGCGAGAGAAGGCACAGCCCCCCCCCCCCCCCCCCCCCACCCCCCCAGGTGTGTCTGAAGTCGTCGTCTTCCCCGCCCCCCCCCCCCCCAGGTGTGTCTGAAGGCTGGGCCGAGGTGCAGACCTGACCCCAGAAAAGGAACGAGTCGCAGCGCAGCTCGGGTGGTGAAAATGAGCGGATTGAACAGCGCGGGGGGGGGCAGGAGAAGAAGCCTCAAACGAGCGCGTTTGGCCTCCTCACCGGGGTCCACCAAGGGTCCCTTTTGGACACCGATTCACAACTTCAAACCAGGGGCACTCCTTGTGTCTGCTGACTTAAGCGACACCCAGTCTCTTGACTGATTATTGAAATTGAAAATGTGTAGAGGTGCTCCCCTAATTTCACCCCTAATCCGACTGTCAAACAGAACCGCGGGCTTGGCTTGCAGCCAGTCTCTCCATCTTTCCGGTTCCAAGGGCTTGCTCCAAATCTCCACTGGTCCAGGTGTCCATTGAGTCATTCTCTGAATAGAGAATCAATCAATTCAATAAAGGAGTTATTACCCACAGTAATATCATACAGAAAATCGAAGTGTTACCTGAGAAGTGATCTGACCGATTAGAAAGTTCTTTAATGAAAAGGTGTATTCATTCTTCGCAGCAAGGATTTCTGATATAATTTGGCCTGGAGAGAGTGAATGTTCTTCAGGGTCAACTTACATTCTCAAACAACCGCTTGTTGCAATTGGAGTTGCTGTGGACACAGATGGAAGGGAAGCCAGGCCACCTTTCTTTGGTAGAAGGGGCACACTGGGCAGGCTTTGCTCCCAGTGGTGAGTGACAAAAAAAATCCCCTCCAGACCAAATTTGAGTCCAGCTGTCACCAAAACTTAATGGGAAATTTGGCATAGGTCACGACGGGGGTAAAAAAATTTTTAAAAAGAAGTTATTCTTATTCTTGATTAATTTTGTCAATCAAATAGTACTGCAGTTTTTCAGTGGCCCCAAAGATGACTCACTCTGGCTCTTTGAACAGGAAATAAAATTGTCAGGGAAACAGGGCAGGCGTAAAATGTGTTTGAAAGTCAAGGTGGGCAGCTCACTACAGGGGCCATATGATGCCAGGAAGTGGCTCTGGTTTCCATGGAGCTGACAGTCACCTATGGCAACACACAAAGGTTCCGCAGAGTGAAGAACGGAGAAAGACCTCACTGAGGCATAAATAGTCACACAACAAGGCTGCGGTGGCTTTGATGTGCTTGACCATTTCTGTGGATACCAGACGCGCTGAGATATTCACTGAATGATGCGCTGACAGCCCTGGAAATGAGTGCACTAATTAATCGATCATTTCTTTTAAAATGCCCTGTCATTTTAGGAGTGACATTTTGAATAGAACCGTTCTTGATGTTGAGCATGCTTTTTTAAGCAGCCGACTGTAAACATTTCTCTTACAACTTAACTTAACGGTGAGGTGTGTGTGTGTGTGTGTGTGTGTGCACGTGTGTGTGCGTGTGTGTGTATGTGCATGTGTGTTTATACACAAATGTGTGTCAATTTGTGTATGTGTGCGCATGCTATATATATATATATATATATATATATATATATATGTCACGGGAGGTCTGTCCATAAAGGATTATCCTACTCAAGAATTTTTTGGGGGAAAATCCAGAAAAATTATTCTACAAAAATAACATTGTCAACCAATTGCTTTCATGTCCATTTCTAAGCATCTAGGATACACAACACCCCTATTGCCAATGTTACACTCTCAACAGCGGCCTCTAGTGCCGTGGACAAATATAGCAGGGAGGAGGCCACCACCTCATGCTTCCCAAACCTCAATAAGTGTCCAATAAAATATGACCTCACTACCACAGCTTTTTCTCTCCTCTCTTTCACACTGCAAAAGTAACACTTAGGAAGGACGTCCTCCGAAACCAATCAGCCATCAAAATAAAAATATATAAAATTTATTGCAAGCTTCTCTCTCTCTGTGTCGCAAAATCTCCTCTCATTCTGCAGCTGAGCCTGATGGCTCGCACACATCGTGACACTTGATCAACCCCTCCTGTGTACTTCTGTTGGGTGTACAGTGTGTCTTCTTTTTTTATTTCAATGGCTGACTTCAATTTGAGTTTTAAAATTGAGGGTATTAGGGCGAGAAGGAGAGGTTGTACAAATTATTTTTATTATTCATTTGGAGGAGCTTGGGGAAGTAATGTATTTTTTCCAACACTGCTAACATTGGCTAATGTTAATCTAATGTTAGCCAGCAGAGAGAGGAGCTTATAAGAAGCTAAGATAGCTGTGCAAATTTATAGACTTTTTAAGTTACACCCCCCGCATAATTACTGGACAAAAATATTTCTGTCCTCCCCTGATTTCACACTCTGCAGCCACCACTGTTATATAAATATGTATTGGCTTATATACGCAAATGTATGTGTGTACATATGAATGTGTGAGAATGTGTGCGCATGTATGTGTGTGCATGCCAGTGTGCCTACATGTATTGTGCGTGCGTGTGCATGCGTGCGTGTGTGCACACGTGCATTTGTTTGTGTGTGTGTGTGTGTGTGCAGCGCGAGTGTGTATACGTGTGTGTGTGTGTGTGTGTGTGTGTGTGTGTGTGTGTGTTTGTGTCTGTGTCCTGTTGCATTTGTGCTCTTAAAGTTGTACACACACACACACACAGCACACCTCGGTGTGCACACTACGGGAGCCCCATTAGGCCAAATAAGGGGGGCCCGTTCGCGACCACTGACGCCACTGACGCCACTTACAGCGCAATAGCAGCGTGGCGGCGTCACCAAGGCAACCCACCTGTCTGTCTGCGCGAACGCCCATAGCCCTGAACGCCCGCTCTCCGGCTGCTCTGATCAGCGGGGGGTGTGATTGGCGCTCGCGTTCAGACGTAGACTCGTATCAAAGAGGCGGAGAGGGATTACGTCGGAGCGGAAACAAGCGGGCGCCGCGGCGGGTGGCGGGTGGCGCCGCGGCGGGTGGCGGGTGGCGCCGCGGCGGGTGGCGGGTGGCGGGTGGCGGGTGGCGCCGTGGCGGGTGGCGCCGTGGCGGGTGGCCGTCTCTCCTGTCGCGAGACGCGCTCGTCTCTCTGCGTGAGCCGCACGCGGGCCTCCTCTCCACCAGGGGGCGACGTTTGTCTCTCTTCTGTCCACTGTTCGGGGGCCGGGGGGGGCTGTTTGGGGGGAGCCCGGTGGGGGGAGCTAATGGGGGGAGCCAGGCGTGCCCTACTGCTGGCTCAGGCTTTCTGAACATGGCGCCTACTTAATCACATCACACAACTCTGCTGCTCCCCCTCCCCCCCACCCCCCCCCTTCACAGCCACAGCCAGGCGGGGCATGCCTACTGCAGCCCGCCCCCCCCCCCCCCCCCCCCCCCCCCCCCCCCCCCGCCACCCCACAGCCACAGCCAGGCAGGACATGCCTACTACAGCCCCCCCCCCCCCCACAGCCACAGCCAGCCAGGACATGCCTACTAAAAACTGCACACTTCTAACATCAGTATCAATTTCATTTCTGACAAAAATCCGTGTGCACGGATGTTGTTCTGTGGTCTAACATGTCTGCATTAAATTATTTATTAGCTTACCAGTTATACAGTTTGCTAATCATCGGGCCACACGCACACACACACACACACACACACACACTTGTGGATTAGTTATCTTTATGAATGAATTATGAGAACATTTTCAAAACAGGTCCACAGCATCTGACCCAGAATGTTAAGTGACCCAGAAATCTTTCACCCGGTGTTCTGCTGCAGCTGTAGCTTCAGTCCTGAGACTTTTGACTCCCCGACTCATTCTTTCTATAAAATCCTTTTCTTTTTCTGTCTTTCCTTGCAGTAATTGAAAGGAGATGACAGACAGCACAATTTCACCTGGGCAGCAGTAAAGTTACTCAGACCGCAAAGCCATGACTTTCAATCCCAAGAAGACTTTCTTTTTTCAAAAAAAAAAAATTTTCTTTGGCCTCTGCAAGGAGCACAGAAGTATAATAAAGATTTCACAGCGTGTGCTTGAGAAATATCAATGAGGAGCACCGTGCACAAAACGCCGAACAGCAGTCATAACGCAAAACATAAAATAAACGAACGGATCGATTCGTCCGCAGGTAGCAGAATCACCGCAAGAAGCAGAATCTTCTAAATAAATAAAATTGTAAGAATTTTAGATTATCATCGCGCACGTAATAAAAAATAAAAAAAGATAAAAGCCAAACAGCACCAACGCAGGCTTCACATTTATTCAAGGAAAATACTTTGATCACTAGTGCGCTTGCAAAATGGCCTTAACTACAATCATTCCCCATCCTGCTTCCTGGGGTACTTGATATGCAGGGAGTGATGCCAGTGCATTTTATCACCAGAATATTAAGCATGCTGTATCTGTGGAATTATGCTGTTTCTTTAATTTAGAAAAGTTTTTTCTTTCGCAAGTATATGCTATGTGCATATATATTAATATATTTGTATTTACATATATGGACTATATATAAAAACAGCTGTAACTCCTCTGAAACACAGATGAACCAATATGGATGTAAATAACCTAGAATGAAACCTCATATTCGTTGTTTTATTTCAAATCCAGTGTGCACTGGGAGTACAGCAAAAATGTTGACACTGTCCCAGTACCTTTGCACACACACACACACACACACACACACACTCACGCAGTATAAATATGAATAATGAATATGTATAAAACACAGCTTTGAAATCCGGTGCGTTTTTCAGCCTTTGGGCCGGGGGTAAGGCTGAGAATTCTGTCACCGATCAAATGCTGTTAGCCCATTTTCTGCTCCCCGCATCTGTCTAAGCGCTCTCACTTCTGGAGTGATTTAATACTCAGCCAAGCCGTATTGATCCAAACTAGTCTCTCCAACTGAAAAAGATGAAAAAGAATCGCTTTGCTATCAGCTGGAGTATAAAATTTTGAAAGGCAGCCAATCTCCTCCCCTCTGTCCCTCTCTCGCCCCTCCCGCCCGCACACACGCACGCACGCACGCACGCACGCACGCACGCAGACATGCACAAACACCTGATCACAGAATGAGAGGAATAAAAGAACGGAGGATGAAGAAACTCTTTTAAAAATGGAGGGTAAGTGTGAGGCCACTCTCACATAGCTCGGCTCCGTCGACAGGAGAGAAATGACAAAACTACAGTCAGATCCCTGCCTCTTTCGCTCAGTTATTTTCAGATTATTCTTCGCCAGTTCTCGAGCAGTCATTTTTTTTATTTTATATTTTCTCCGTGCAAGATAATGCTCTTTAGTTTGCTGAAGAAAATGAAACTCTGTTGATAGCTGAGGCCGATGCCTGTTCTCACCCCCTACCCTCCCCCCCTCCCGACCTTCCGCCTCCCTATCCTCCCCCCCCAGACCTCCCCGATCCCCCCCCCCTCCCCCCACCCTCGCCCGCCGGGTCTGATTGGCGGGTTGATTTCCGGGCGGCTGCAGCTGCACGGCAGTGTCCCACAGTAACATATTTAAGTGATATTTATTATTATTTATACTTATTAGTAAGTCTCACACCGCCTCGGGCTCGAGGTTAACAAGCAGATTTATCGGGGGTTTTCCGTTTGGAGGGCGCATGTGTGTCAGACACATGAACCACAGCTTAATGACCCTGATCTTAACGAGTGTGGACACACGTCAGACTGCGCGGCACAAGCGTTAGGCAAACGAACGTTGGCTGTGAGTGAGAGATGTTCTTTTTTTTCTCCTACCGTGTCGCATGTCAAAGCTTCATTTGTGCAGTGACATGACGATTTTTCACATTTGCAAGGCGGTAGACCTGTCGCCAGAGCTGATTCTTGGGGGGGGGGGGGGGGGGAGGTGGGGGCGGTGGGGGCGGTGGCTAGATAGACTGTCATGGGCTGTCACAATTACTTTGACGCAATTACTGAGTACTAACATGGAGGTCGCATGCCAACCTATTGATGGACGAGGGGGTAGAGATTGTGGACGGAGGGGGACCGGGGGGTGGGCTTGTGGACCAAGAGGCGGAGAGATTACAGACTGGGGTGGAGACTCACAGACACACGCAGGTCCACCACAGACACGCAGATCCACCACAGACACACACAGATCCACCACAGACACACGCAGGTCCACCAACAGACACGCAGGTCCACCAACAGACACACGCAGATCCACCACAGACACACGCAGATCCACCACAGACACACGCAGGTCCACCACAGACACACGCAGATCCACCACAGACACACGCAGGTCCACGCAGGTCCACCACAGACACACGCAGATCCACCACAGACACACGCAGGTCCACCAACAGACACACGCAGATCCACCACAGACACACGCAGATCCACCACAGACACACGCAGATCCACCACAGACACACGCAGGTCCACCACAGACACACACAGATCCACCACAGACACACGCAGATCCACCACAGACACACACAGATCCACCACAGACACACGCAGATCCACCACAGACACACACAGATCCACCACAGACACACGCAGGTCCACCAACAGACACACGCAGATCCACCACAGACACACGCAGATCCACCACAGACACACGCAGGTCCACCACAGACACACGCAGATCCACCACAGACACACGCAGGTCCACGCAGGTCCACCACAGACACACGCAGATCCACCACAGACACACGCAGGTCCACCAACAGACACACGCAGATCCACCACAGACACACGCAGATCCACCACAGACACACGCAGATCCACCACAGACACACGCAGGTCCACCACAGACACACACAGATCCACCACAGACACACGCAGATCCACCACAGACACACACAGATCCACCACAGACACACGCAGATCCACCACAGACACACACAGATCCACCACAGACACACGCAGGTCCACCACAGACACACGCAGATCCACCACAGAAAGCAGTGAGCACAACCACAGCTAAACGAGAACAAAATCATCTGAGTCTGGCTTAGCTGAGTCTCCTGCTGCACTTATACACGCTACATTCTGAGGCATAAGGTTGGGGGGGGAAGGGGGAAAGGGGGGGTCGTGGTTTGGCATTTAAGAAACAGCGTTTCTCTTGTTTCTCCTGATTCGGGTACTGCAGCGGTCGTTAGCTGATCTGAAGGAAAATCGGCCGCAGACGAAACGATACAGCCCAGGGGCCTTTGAGTTACGTCAAAAAAATACGTTTATTTATTTATTTATTTATTTATTTATTTATTTATTTATTTATTTATTTATTTATTTATTGAATATTTGTTTATTTTCAGGCCTCTGTTGCCTTTAGGTACGTGCGTGTAGAAACAGCAGATGCTTGCAGGCTGTATCCAGGGCGGTCAGAGCAGCCAACCGAAGACTTGGGGGGGAGGGGGGGGTAGGGGGGGGGGGGTGCGTGGAGGAGGGGGGGGGTCGTAAGAGAGCCCTCACTCACTCTTATCTGTCCCGTCCCAGTCCATCTGGAGTGAGATTGAGGCTGCCCCGTGGGGTGGGGGGGCACATAGGGGGCGAGGAGGCCGGGTGGGGGGGGCACGTAGGGGGTGGGGTGTTGGGGGGGGGGGGGGGGGTGAGCTGCCACCCAGTCGTGTGAACGCGAAGCCGCCTTTGAAAGCATCTCCAGGGTCCTCGAGTGCCATTTTAAAACCACGTACACCACCAATAAAATGTTAAAGAGCAAGCTTTTAAAAATAAAAATAAATTGTTAACACACACGTTTAAAAAAACTGTGTTAAAATACCCTTAATAGAGCATATGTTTAAAAAGTAAAACCTTTAAGCAAATAGAAACTATATATATTTTTTTTTTACCTGGGAATATAAAAACTGAAACCATTTCATAAAATACTAAAATCTTATCTCGCATGCATTAAAAGAAATCCTATATAAAATCACATAAATATTACATTAAACCAAATGAAATGTTAAAAATGACATTATAAATGATATCCATATATATATATATATATATATATATATACTGTATTTATTAAGTGATGTCGGTGAGCCTGATCTTCACTGGCAGGGTCCCTGAGGCTGGAGGAGCCTGTGATCTCAGGCATTTAACTGTGAGGACCTTCCAGCTCTGAAGGAATCCGGCTGGAACCAGATCCTCTGCAACTGAGCGTGCTCATCACAGCACTGATGCGCCGTCACCCCTGAGCCTCCCAGCCCAGCCAACCATCACTTCCTGTGTCCTGAGCGTCCTGTCTGCACGTTGCACTTCCTGCGCAGCTGCTGGACTGGGACTTCTGTGGCACTGTGGGATTGGAGGCTGCGCGTTGCCATGCCGATACTAGAAGCACTGGGAGGTAGTACGGCATTTCAAACCATCACCGGATCCCACTGTGCCGATATAGACCCCACTTAAACAGCTGGACATGGCAGTGAAATTCAGCCTTGTGTGTAAGTCCCATTTAAACTGAAATAAATAACAACTTAACCTGGGGCTAAATTTCCCCATATGCACATGAAACTACACCTGTCTGCTCTGAATATATTTTGACTGCTTTTTTTTTCCCAAAGGACATTTCTAAATTCTAACTTTTCTCATTCCTTCATTCCTTCGTTCCTTCCTACGAGTCGCTGGCAGGTTCTGGGTTCAAGTCCCATCCAGCCGGACCCTCTGTGCGTAGAGTTAGCTTGTTCTCCCTGTGTTCACGCAGGTCTCTCCAGACACTCCGGTTTCCTCCCACAGGCCACAGGCCGGAGGACTCCAGGGCTCTCCTGCAAAACAGATGTCAACCTCAAAGTGACTATCCTGACTAAATGAAGGTTAAATTAATTTAAAATAAAATACACATACAGAATGATTATTGTTAGGTTTTCTGCTTGTAAAGACCTCAGTGATAGCAGCGACTAAGCTCGTTTGGGACCACAATAAACTGGACCATAACACTTCTATAGAACTGCAGCTGTAATGTTCCTTTCTGAAACAGTTTCAGGGTGTCGTCTTTTGAACAGGTTTACAGAAAGGAGATTACCCCCCCTCCCCATGCCCCCATAAATGTGTCACATGCTAGTTGATGGTTTTGAAAATGATGTCACAGCACTGCGTCAAACTCCAGAAGCGGTAGTTTTCCCGTCCGGAGGGGGCCGGACAGCAGCATTCGTCTGTCAGTCATACAGCAGACAGTGACAGGTGAGGGTTGCTCTTACTATGTGAGGGTTTCTCTTAGTATGTGAGAGTTTCTCTTGGTGTGTGAGGTTTCTCTTAGTATGTGAGGGTTTCTCTTAGTGTGTGAGGGTTGCTCTTAGTATGTCAGGTTTCTCTTAGTATGTGAGGGTTTCTCTTAGTGTGTGCGGGTTGCTCTTAGTGTGTGAGGGTTGCTCTTAGTGTGTGCGGGTTGCTCTTAGTGTGTGAGGGTTGCTCTTAGTGTGTGAGGGTTGCTCTTAGTGTGTGAGGGTTGCTCTTAGTATGTGAGGGTTGCTCTTAGTGTGTGAGGGTTGCTCTTAGTGTGTGAGGGTTTCTCTTAGTATGTGAGGGTTGCTCTTAGTGTGTGAGGTTGCTTTTAGTGTGTGAGGTTGCTCTTAGTGTGTGAGGGTTGCTCTTAGTGTGTGAGGGTTGCTCTTAGTGTGTGAGGTTGCTCTTAGTGTGTGAGGGTTGCTCTTAGTGTGTGAGGGTTGCTCTCAGTATGTGAGGGTTGCTCTTAGTGTGTGAGGGTTGCTCTTAGTGTGTGAGGGTTTCTCTTAGTATGTGAGGGTTGCTCTTAGTGTGTGAGGTTGCTCTTAGTGTGTGAGGGTTGCTCTTAGTGTGTGAGGGTTGCTCTTAGTGTGTGAGGTTGCTCTTAGTGTGTGAGGGTTGCTCTTAGTGTGTGAGGGTTGCTCTTAGTGTGTGAGGGTTGCTCTCAGTATGTGAGGGTTGCTCTTAGTGTGTGAGGGTTGCTCTTAGTGTGTGAGGGTTTCTCTTACTGTGTGCGGGTTGCTCTTAGTGTGTGCGGGTTGCTCTTAGTGTGTGCGGGTTTCTCTTAGTGTGTGAGGTTTCTCTTAGTGTGTGAGGGTTGCTCTCAGTATGTGAGGGTTGCTCTTAGTGTGTGAGGTTGCTCTTAGTGTGTGCGGGTTGCTCTTAATGTGTGAGGGTTGCTCTTAGTGTGTGAGGGTTGCTGTTAGTGTGTGAGGGTTGCTGTTAGTGTGTGAGGGTTTCTCTGTGGGAAAGCCCTCTCCCCTCCTCCGCTTGGCGTGTCTGACAGAGTTTCCGCGCGCTATCGCGGGGGATTAAGGCGATAGGCCGCTTCCCCTTCGCTTCCCGCCAAACCCGCTGAGGATCGTTCAGACCCTCCTTATCGGAGAGCCCTGCGGTGAAAGAGAACTAAACCTCCCTCTTCCCGTTTTTTTATTTTATTTTATTTTATTTTATTTTATTTTATTTTATTTTATTTTATTTTAATTTATTATTTATTTATTTATTTATTTATTTATTTATTATTTATTTTCGAATAAGTCTAACTTTTTTAATGTTTTCCTCAGTCTTGCATGAAATTGGCTTTTTTAGATGACTTTTCTGGGCGGGCTGGGGGGTCTCTTTGAGGTCAGAGAGGACGCCGCGCACATGCAGTTTTAGGGGTTTCGGCACTTCGGTATGCAAACGGTGAGCGCGTGGACCTGAGTGGCTTACCCCGTGGCCCGCCCTCTCCCGACGGGACCCAGATGCAGAGGACCCGCAGGTTTTTTTTTGGGGGGGGGGGGGGGCCAGGAAGCCTCACCTGGACGGCCGTTTGTTTGATCGCCACAGGTGACCTCATCCAGGCGAAAACGCACGACTCATTGGAGCAGCCAGTCACCTCCGCTGTGTCCCAGGAGAGTATTCTCTCTCTCCTGTCCCCTCCACTCTGCATTTCCACTTATCTTCCATCTCTCAGCGTTTCCCTCTCCATCACTCCACTCCTTATTGCTGTTAAAGTACTCCACTGTTCCTCCTCCACTTTCCTCTGTTTTCTTTTGTCCTTCACTGTTGACACTTTTTTATGTGGGTTAACTCACAGGAATGAGTGAATCTGAAAAACAGGATTTCGGTGCACTTGTGTATGAAATGTGGAAAGGCAGTGCAGCATTTAGTCATGGATGACTTCGACTCAGGAGGAGAGACAGGAATACCTAGAATGCCCCTGGCACACATAAGCCAGGAGGCAGAGCGCAGCAGCCATATCTGTCTGTCTGTCAGTCAGTCTGTCTTTCTGTCTGCTTATCTGAAGCTATAATGCATATAATTGGGTTCTGTGGTGGAGGAAGGAATCAAAGGTGCAGCACCCACAATGCATTGCACTGTTTCCATAGACTACCATCACAGTTTAGCACAGCATTTCTCTCCACTGGAGTCCCACTCCTCTCAAGTTGACCTCCCTCTCCCCCTGTCCTCCCGTCCTCCCCTCCCCCCCCCCCGTCCTCCCCTCTCCCCCCCTCCTCCCCTCTCCCCCCCCCCATCCTCCCCTCCCTTCTCCTGGCCCCTGCTTGATTGACACTTCACTTATGAAACATCTGTTTTTCTCCGGCTCTCCGGGTCTGGCAGGGTCTCTCTTTATCCTTCTATTCGCTGCCTCACTGACATCCCGGAGAGCTGTGATCATCTCTCTCTCCCCCTCCCTCCCTCCTTTCCCCCCCCCCTCTCTCTCTTTCCCTCTCCCGCTCCCTTTCCCCCCTCTTACCCCTCTCTCTCATCCCACTTCCCCTCCCTTCCCACTCTTCTCCCTCTCTCTCTCCATCCCTCTCACCCTATCCCTCTTCCCCTTCTCTCTCTCCTTCTGCCCTCCCTTTCTCCATCCCTCTCCCCCCACTCCATCCTTCTCCTCTTCCCACTCTCTCCCTCTGCCCTCCTTCTCTCTCTCTACTTCCCTCTTTTCTCTCTCTCTCTATCTCTCTCTCTTCCTCCCTCCCTGTCTCCATCCCTCTTTATAACTCGCTTCATCCTTCTCTCCCCCGCCCTCCCCCCCTTCCCCATCTCTCTCTCCATCCCTCTCTCCCCATCCTTCTTCCCCTCCCTCTCTCATCCCTCTGTCCTCCACTTTCCCACTCAATCTTTATTCTCTCTCCCTCTCTGCCCTCCCTTTTTTTCTCTCTACCTCCCTCTTTTCTCTCTCTCCCCCTCCTTCGCTCTCTCCCATCCCTCTCTCGCCATCCTTCCCCGCTCTCTCACCCTCTCCCTCTCTTCGACTGCCTCTCTCCCCACCCCCTCAACTCCCCTCTTGAAAACTTTCTCACCCCCCCCATCTCCACCATTGTTACTTTTTTCTCCTCGCGCCTCGAAATTCAATTCTGTGTCTTTCCCTCAAGGTCGATCTCGGAGAAGCTCAGCTTGTGGCGGCCTGACCTCAGGATGTCGGGTGTAATTTTTCACAAGTAATACAACATCTAGTTTGCCTTAAGCAAAGTGTGGGGACTGTGTGAGGAGGGAAAATGTAAAGAATAATCCTCTGCTTTTGGAAAACATGCATTTCAGTCACCCAGGAATGTTCCAGGAAAGGGCACCCGAAGTCTATTCTGAGAGGAGATGCTCTTCCTGAGCTCCACTGCTGACTCTTCCTGTAGCACTAGGTTATATTTAGGAAGTGTTTACAGCTTGTTTAAATGTCATTTCTGTATTTTTATTTAAAAATACATAAACGGTGAGGTTTTTTTTTTTTGTTTCTTATTTTCTGTTTTTTTTCAGCAGAAACATTGGTTAATTAAATGTTGTACATTTGCGAGCATCGTGTTTGTGTTTTTGAATGTTACTAATAATGGGATTAGTAGTATTCCTGGGAGTGGACAGTGTGGACAGTGGATAGTGCATCAGAGCCAAAATACTCTGTTTGGAAATGCACAGATAAAGCACACATTCTTTTTGCCTTCCCAAAACTGGCCGGGGATATTCAGAAGACCTTTGTCTTTATTGTGCTGTTAGTTACTGGAAATCCCATGCCTGTGTAGAAAATAATATGTGTTTTGCACATAAGAAATAGTGCATTAAACAGGAGCGAGTCACTCTTACGAGTGATTAAAAAACTAGAAGAGCAAAAAAAACTCGCTCTCTCGCTGAGTGGTGGTCCATCAGCTAGATCCGTAGGAGCTAATGAAAAGAAAGCAGCCATTTACTGCACACAATAAAACGTGCTTTAATGCGTTTCCCCACATATTGACAGATGCATTTATTAATTAACAGAGCTGGAAGCCGTTTAAGTTGAGCTGGGTTTCCAGAGGACTGCTGCTCACCTCAGTCAGATGGGGGCTATTAGAAAATGTGGATGTATATAATGGCTGATCATTTAAAACACGTAGGTGACTATTGATTGTAAAATAAAGCTTTAAAAAGAAACTATCTGCCATTATACTTTTGAATGATGTGCCAGTGCTGAATCACGGAGCTTGGCACTTTGAAAGCACAACAATTACAGTGCACATTAGGCTTGAAAGCATGACTTTTTTTTTCCTCATTTGCACAACTTACAGTTTAAGCCACACCCACGCACAGATGCAGATGATTTTATTGGTCGAGCAGGTGCAGATACAGATGCAGACAGTGTCATCTCTACACATCGCCTACGTGGACAGTAATGCTACAGGCTAACTTTAATTCCAGTATATTAGTCCTATATACAACATGGTAAATTAAGAATGCAGAATCAAAGTGAAAACATAAACATTCCTGAAAGTGGGGGCGGTCACCACAGGTAACCCCTCGAGGCCATCTCTTTGGCCTCCTACTCATCCTGCCACTGGAAGAGGACAGTGTAAATTTCCTGAAATGTGTTTTTTAAAGCCCTACTTTTTTTAAAAAAAACAAAGGTTCAAATTGCTGCCAAGACACACAAAGCAAAAGAGAAAGGCCTACCTGTGTGAGCTACCTGCTTATCACTGGGACTGGATTTGTTCTGACCCCAGGGGTCGTGACCTCAGCCAATCACATCGGTGCCCCTTCCCACATGTGTGGATGAGGTAGGCGGCCCTGCCAAGGAGCCAATCGTGTCCCACAGAACCCCAGGGCACGTGCAGGAAGGGGTGGTGGGGGTTGGGAGCTCAGGGGGCTGGTGAAACCACGGTGACCGTACCCTCCAGATGCTGCACTTCCTGATTACGGATTTGACCCCCCATCCTAATTAAGCGCGGGATTGCTTGCCTCAGCTAAATGACCTTGCTGCAGTAATGAGCACTATCAGTCTGTCTTTGTGAGCTGACGCCGTTGGTCGTGGCCTTGCACATCGAGGTGTGGAACTGACGGTGGGGGTCGGCGGGGAGGTGTTTGGGGGGGGGGGGGGGGGGGGGGGGGGGTCAGATTAAGAGTAATGATCTGGAGGTCTGACCCACCAATCAGAGAGCTCTTCGCCCGCAAGGCCCCCCCTGTCAGTCAGCCCACAAACTGCTGTTCCCTCTGCTGCACAAGGGGAAAATGCATTTTGTCTCGTAAAAGAAAAAGGTCCAGAAAGCAAAAGAGAGGCCCATATGTTACCCCTGAGCTTGCTTCTCTCTCTCTCTCTCTCTCTCTCTCTCCCCCCCTCCCTCCCTCCCTCCCTCTCCATTCCCTCTCCACTTTCTTAAAATTTAATCGATTTGGTTTCCACTTCCCTCTCTCGATAAATTTTCGGTCCCTCGGCTTTCTCTAACCCCTTGTCGCGGCGATCAGGTTCCTGCTCTCCCAATTTGTTAAATAAATTGTGGCTGTAGGTGGCACAGGGAGAATCTCTGGGCTCAGGAGCAGTTGTAATAATGGCTGTAAAATTGGGGGAATGGCCTGTTTAGTACACTTCCAGAGCGGAATGAAGGCCTGTAAATTCACCTCATTCACTCTGCTCAAATCCTGGTGAGCACATAAGGGCCTGGTAAGTGGCAGAAGTTGTCAGTCATTGGCCGATGCACAAACCAATCAAAATGCGCTCTTTTTCATGGACAGAGCACTTTGACTGTTAAAATTGATCCACGATGAAGACTTTTTGTGCCCCGCTCAGGGTTCAAGATCAGGTCAGAATTTTTTTTCTAAAGCAACAGCTTTGAAAAATAAAGTTCAGTTATAAGCATTGCGGGTTTGCTACCAAATGTCTAACGTGTGTGTCTGCGTTCGTGCGTGTTTCTTGAATCAATGAAATTAACATGTTGGATATATGTTGTTATAAATGTGAATGTACAGTATATCAATGGTGTTTCATGAACACGTTTGAATATCTATATTGACAAAATTGCCTTTGAGTCTTTCCGTTTAAATCAACTCAACTCGAAAACTGTAATTGTTTTGAACGTTCATAAAGTTTTTGTCTACTCTCCACTCAAGTTCAGCAAATAGCTGTAATTTCCGCGTCATTTCTACTCTGGTTTGGGAATCGAAATGACGCGTAACTGCCCATTGAGCGTAACAGGTTGACGAAAATCCTCATTCTGGAATCGCGTAATGTCTCGCGAGATCATAGGCCGGAAGTGCCTGAGTAAAGTGGACGGTCGACGATTAGGCCTACAGAATTGCAGTTTGTAATCTTCGTCAGCACAACAGTAGGTGAGCAAATAATCATACTACTGTTTGGTAGTTATCAAATGTAAATATGCAAGCCAGTATTGCAAGGTATATTGCCTCAGTCAATACTTGTTGACTTAGAAAGTCTTGACGAACTGATCCAAGGTAGTTTGATTCATTTAAACCTACTTCCGATAGAAAGATCACACGCCGAAACAACATATTCAAAATCCTTAACAACCGCAGCCTAATCGTTTCATTAAAGAAGAATGAAAAGTAAAATGTAAGAAACATTTCAAGTGTTGTGTTAACCGTGACCTTTGTACAGCAGTGCTTAGATGTACCAAAATATGACTTTTAAAAATCGCGTCTCGCAGAATTGCGTATAGTGTAGGAATGGACACGGTTAAACCCTAGACGGAATATATCAATTTATTTTTCGAACCTTAGAAAAGGAAGTGCGTCACATGAAAACCCTAATCGGGGATGGCGGAAGTTGCCTTGCAGGCAACTAGAAGGGAAAATATCTTGCGTCCCTGCAGCGTTTGCTTTGGTGCTGGCTTGGTTTTAAACAAACGAAACCGCGTGATCCCGGGAAATGCGGGCCCACTGCTGACTTTTAAAGGCCAGCTTGAAGTACGCAGAATCTTAATGACGTCCCCGGAGAGATTAAACATTCCGCGTGATTTTTTGTTGTAATTTCATCCATTTTTCATTGATTTAGAATGGTGTGTATTTGCTTATTTTTTATATGGCATATCAAAGCGCTTGATGTATTACATATTCTAATTCAACAACACACGCGAGGTTATGGGCTTCAGTTATAGCGGAAGACCAATAGAATATTGCCATGCCTGTAACGGACATGCATTTAAATTGCAAGTTACATTTTGTTCAAGAATGTTTGTTTTATTAATATAGTAGTTTAAAAAAAAATAACATTAGCAATGCTTTAAAAACACGGTTTATTGTTGTCATTGTTGTTAGTAATAATGTTGTTAGTGATAGTAATAAAAATTCTGACTATTAAAATAAACTGGGTACACGCTAACATTCCAAGTGTACATGTGTTAGTTACTGACATTTACCGAAACACCAGTCACGTTGAGGTCCCTACAAAAAGTCTGGTCAGCTCTCTTCAGCTGCTGTGGGTGACACTTCTGAAGACGAGTAGAGATGATGAAAGTAGACTACTATGAACTGGAGCGGAGAGAATCAATACTTTACATAATGGAAAGAGTAGATCAGAGGTTTGCGCGAGTGGAAACGAGCTCTCGCAGAATTTGCCGGCAAAAGTTAATCAGGCATTGATAAGCAGTAAGCCATATAACGGTAAAATAACGCTAAATATTGACCCTTTGCAGAATGATTATGAAGCCGAGGAAGAAGGGTGCAATCCTTTGTCCTGGATCTCATGAAGAAGACCTGCAAGTTACGCGTATTCTCCTGAACAAGCCAGCGGCTTATTCCTCCGAACTGCGGACTGATTCGCGGACTCTATGGTAGGTCTTGCCCTTTGCCTTGCTTGTACTGTGGCTATGTATGCTCTTTCAAGAAATGTTTTGATCTGTGAATATAAATAAATAAAAATAAATAAACTTTTCCCCTTAAATTTTTAAATCTACATGGTTAATTGAGAGAATTTCAGAAGTTCTATCTCTGAGTGCACTGCAGTCTGTGTGATTTTATGGGAGCCCAGCTGGCTGCTTTAGTACTTTGGTCATTTATGAGGTCATCTGAAAATGATTAAATTATTAAATTTCCTGTATTCGGTATGTACTGCGGACCAATGTAGGTGTCAGTGCTCCTCTTACTGGGGGCTTTTGAGCAGGCAGGGCTGACGTGTGATAATAGTCTAGCTTGGAGTGATGAAGAAGCGAACTAGATTGGCCAATTTTGGCTTCTGGTGATTTTAATGACTTTGCAGATGATGGTGATGGTGAAGAGTCTATTAAGCATTGACTTAGCCTATATCTTTTAAATGCAGACACTGTTGTTTGTTTCAGTCAGCCACTCAGATTGATGGATTTTATTTTATTTTATTATATTATTATTATTTTTTTAATAGAAATATATTTTCTGCCAGCCCGGGGCTGTATGTATCCAGTTCCCAGCCCAATCTGAAACGCCCCACTATTTTTGCACCCTCCGCTGTGTTCCATGCGGGGGGGGGTGGGGCATGGGTGGGTGGGTGGGGGGGGGGTATGGGGGGGGGTCCGTGATCGCGGACGTGTTTGGCGCCCCCTCAGAGAGACACGCCCTGGGAAAACCACCTCCGTCGCCGTAGAAACGGCCCTGCTGGCCGGTCTCTGATGCAGTGTCGCTTTGTGAAGGAAAGAGGCCGACGAAGACGAGCCTCGTGCGCTTGTGACGGACACACCGCTCTGAAGGCCCGCCCTCTTTGTAGAGTGACAGGTGAGGTGTCCCTGACTTCTGCTGACTTGCTGTGCTGTAAGTACAGTTCCCTTTTACCAAACGCCCTGTGAAACGCATTGGCAACATTAGATATTTGAATATTCACAACCTATATTCACAATTCTACATGCAGCCGTCTTGTGGTGCTACCCAAAAAGTTGCAATAATTACTTTGACATTTTCCTGGCTGATAGTCCTCTGGTCCAAAGACATTCTGTCCAGGGACTACAGATGACACATTTTTAGAAATATTATTCATTTGTATTGTTCGTGTCAAACTAATGAATTGAATTAAAGTAGTGATAATGTAGTGATGGTATAAATCCTTGGTAAAAAGGAATATCTTTGGGAAATGCCATTTTATCTTTTAATTAAGCACACTTTTAATTGTTATTTTAGTTCTCGATCGGTAGCCTGTCCCCAGGCTGGACCTTTGATAAGAGCAGCACAGACTCTTTGTCTCTTAAGATCAGCCTGTGCACTTTCTCTCCCTGAGCCCCGTGTGCTGCTGATCCTTTCTGGTCAGCATGTGCACACATTAGAAAACCAGGCTGATCCTGGCGTGTTGGTGGAACGAGAACGTCCATGCAGAATAATCGCATGCATGACGCTGTGGAGTTTGGGGCCTTAATGTGGAGTTTGGGGCCTTAATGTGGAGTTTGTGTTTTGTGTCTTGGATCACAGCAGAATTTGCCGGTCTAGCTTCTGCTGAGCTGAGAGCGTTCTTCACTGCACTGGACCAGTAATCGCCATAGTTTCGGGCCTGTGGTGGACCAGTAATCGCCATGGTTTCTGCAGCTGCACTGGACCAGTAATCGCCATGGTTTCGAGCCTGTGGTGGACCAGTAATCGCCATGGTTTCTGCGGCTGCACTGGACCAGTAATCGCCATGGTTTCTGCGGCTGCACTGGACCAGTAGTCGCCATGGTTTCTGCAGCTGCACACACACAGGGATGCTGTCATTGCAGAACTCCATTATACTCCTGTATTCTCCTGATGCAGATGTAAGTACTGCACGATCAGTTCTTTGTTCTGACTTGCCAGCTGTGCTCTTGTCTCCGGGTCTGGGGGCAGGACCAATGTACCAATGTGTAATTCATGTTTTTTTGTTCGTTTTTAAAAAATGTTTTCATACCATATGTGTAGCTAGAGCTGGGTGATGTACTGTACCACAGTGATAATTATGGAATGCAACAAACAGTCTTCATGACCATATGGTGACCGTTACTTGCCACATCTGATGATTACCATTGCGATATATTGCCCAGCCCTATGTGTAGCTAGCTGATTGACCGTTAAAGAGCAAAGTTTCTTGGAATGGCCAGAATCCACTCGAAACGTCTTATAATGCTAGCGCTAGTTTCAGAGCACTACTTTACTTGGTTTGAGCACGCAATGTACGCTCAAGTCCAGCAGGTTACAACGCTGCTATTGGCAGGCCGACAATCTTCCTGGCTTGACGTCATGCTGAAGTAAATGGTATGGTGGGCCTTGAGCAAACGGGGCTTTTAATAGGTTCTCAGGGACTTGTAGGGACTGGTTTTATATTTGACTCTTTCACACCGGTCTGACTCGGGTGCACGTCCGACATTTGCTTTGGGGTGTTGGGGTTCTTTTGGAGTTATGAATTAATAGCTGAGACCAGGTGTTAAAGCTGAGAAAGTGCTGAGCGTGCAGGTTTGCTTGAGCGGTTCAGTGAATGACGCTGTGCGAATGTTTCCCTGTGCATCTGGGCAATTAGCGATGGGATATTTCGCGACTGGGCACCCGTGGAATTGTTAGTCTCCAGATTGAACGTGTCGGGCGGAAGTCCTGCTCAGTGTTCCCACGGTGATATTCGTTTGCCTGACGATACGAGCGATCCTGCTCCCTCTGCTCCACCTCTGACAGCGACTAGATTTCCTGCCTAGTCTATGGCCCGTTTCCATACCAACCATAAGTCCCTCCCACTAGTCTGTCCTTTCAGGTGGTGGAAGTTTGTGGTTTGGGTATGTGTGCGTGTGCGTGTGCGCGTGCGTGCGTGTGTGTGGCTTTGTGTGTGTGTGTTTGTGTGGTATGTGTGTGTGTGTGTGTGTGTGTGCATGCACCCATTTTTGTGAGTGTGTGAGTGAGCGAGCACGTATCTGTTTGTGTTGGGATCCTGATTCTGGCTGGAGCTAGCAGAGGAGGCGCACTTCCCAAGATTGTTTTTGGGATGGCTGGAGGGGCTGGGAGTTGAGCCAGATTGGACAGGCGCCCCTAACACAGTGATGAATGGTCTTCCCTGCGCCCTGAATGTGGACTGTCCTAAAACATTTGAAGCGCACCCCTGGGGTACTGGAGAAGGCCGTGGTGAGCGTCGGTAGAGGCAGACAAATGGAGGTGCAGGAAACGGCTCTGCTGAACCGAAACCTTGAGGCGAGAGCGAGCCCAGAACCCAGGGGCCACGTGTTTTACTCAGCCTTTCATTTCACACCCATAAAAACGTGACTCCTCTTAGCCGCTACTGTAGAGAACTCACTGAATGGAATTAAGTAGTAAATTAGACCAGGATGCAATCTGAGATAATGCCAGTACTTTTATTAAGTAGAATCAACTTAAGATACCTTTAGTCAAATAAAATTGTTTACACTAATTTTTTTCTTGAGTTTATGAAATGTTTAACATGTATTTTCTTCAATATTGATTAAAAAATGTGTTGAATGTGTTGAATGTTCAACTTGTTCCTTCAAATGACTGATTGAACATTGAAATGTTTTTTTTATATATATATATAGAAAGAAAATGAGATGATTTGTTTCTTGAGAATGTTATGTTTTGGGTAGAATGTATGCCTCTTAAATATGCACATTTAATGTAAGAATGTATGTCCGTTCTTGAATATATGGTATAAAAGTTATGTGCAATATGCAAGGCGTTCATGGACATATAAACCTTACTTGAATATATCGATTGCAGGTTTGATTATATGTATATTATGGTTTTGTTCTTTTGGTAACACTTTGCAATAAGGTCACATGAATTGGCATTAACTAGTGTAGTTTAAGATGAAATGATGTGCAAGTACATTTATTAAGCATGTGATTTTGTTTGTAGTTTACAGATACATTGACTTATGAATTGATTATATGATTATGTATACATTATCAAAAATATTATAAACTTATAATTATTAACCACTAAGAAATGCATGAGTTCTTTTTTTTTGTTTTTAATTGGCATTAAGAATGTGGTTTTTGACATTAGATTATGTACAAATACATTAATAAAGCATTAAATTTTGTTTGTAGTTTACAGATACATTGACTTATGAATTGGTTATATGATTATACATCATCAAAAATATTATGAACTTATAATTATTAACCATTAACAAATAAATGAGCTGCTTTTAAAAAAAATTGGCATTAACTAATGTAGTTAACATGAATTAATGATGTACAAATACAGTACTTAGTAGTTAACAAAGTCATGTGACCTTATTTTAAAGTGTTACTGTTTTTTTTGTTTGATTGCTTTTTTTTAGTCTGTATGTTCAAGGTTTGAGTGATTTGTTTTCATGAATATATAGAATGGATGTTGTCAGTAATAAACATGAATGAATCCTTTAGATTGGTTGAATACTTGCATTTTATATTCAGGGTTAATATTTTGAGCAGACTGGATATAATTTAAAATTATTTTGTTTAATTGGGGATTTGGACTCACTCAGTACTCAAAAAGTGTGTGTGTGGCTGTGTGTACAGTTAGATGCAGAAGTATTGGGACAGTGACCCGGGATGTCTGTTTTGGCTCTGCACTTCAGCGCACTGGATTATATGCAGAAACGAGTGTGGGGTTAAAGTACAGCACCATCAGCATTAATTAGAGTTTATCTGTGTCCATATCGGGTGATCTTTGCTGGAATTACTGCCCTTTGAACACATAGCCATCCCCCATTTTAGGAGAGCAAATGTAATTGGACAAATGAGCAATTTCTGGGATCCGGTCATCATGTTTAGTACTTGGTTGCAGATGCTTTGCTTTTGATGCCCTCCTGAGGTGAGCGATCCACAGGCATCACCACACGCTGGGCATCTTCCCTGGTGATGCTCTGCCCTCTGCCAGGGAAAATGGTTATTTTTGCTGTAGAATTATGGAATTTGTGCATAAGATCAAAAGATGAATATGAGATGAAAGTTTCCCCCCCCCCCTTCCCCCCCGGATGACGGACAGGTGTTAACTCGCTCTGCTGTCACATGGGTCGTTCACCCATAACGGCTGAAACACAACTATTCTGTAAGTTTACGTAAAATAAGAATTTATTAAAGATGGCGTGGAAACTGGGTGTATAAAGTTACAGCATTTTGGAAAGTCTTGAAAAAGAAAAACCGCTGGTGGAGTTGGAGATGAACAGCGTGCTGGTCAGCGTGGAGTACGACTGCAGTTCATGGTGGACTAACCGTAAGAGCAGTGAAGGCTAGCAGTGAGGGCTAACCCTAAACTCACGGGCTGGCATCACCTGCGTGTTCTGTGTCTGTGATAAAATGTATACCTTCTATTCATCAAGTGTGAATAGCCTATATGTTAACATTTTAAAATGTGTATGAAATATGTACTCTGCTTAATATATATTTAATATACTGAGTGTGTGTGTGTGTGCATACACTATGTAAGAGACCGAATGAATAATGTGATTGGTATGTGAAATGTTTTTTTTTTTTTCTGGGATGATGAGGGAAAAGAACAAGCAGAAAAATTCAGCAGCTGGATGGTAAAGCATGGTGCGGTATCTGGGAAGATGTCTACACTGTGGTCTCTCGTGAATAGTGAGAAAAAGTTCTGTTGACAACTCTAGAAAACTTTTCTGCTGATACAATCTCACTGGATTCATGGAGTACAAAGTTGCAGACATTTGGACTGAACAATAGACAGGGCCCAGAACTTAGCAGAACCTCTCCTCGCCCCCATGGAGACGATAGCAGCGCTTTTGGGCCAGACCCCCCCCCCCCCCCCCCCCCCTTTCTCAGAGAGAGTGAGGATAAGTAAAACTGGGGGAGGTGTTATATGCATCCCATTAATACTAAACTCTGGAAATAGAGGACATTCATATTTAATACGTTTATATATTGAATGTGTTTCTAAATATTTACAGTAGAAATTACCTCTATTCCCTCATTTAGAATAGTATGTCCCTCCCAACAACACCGAAAGGTAATCATTTTAAAAGAATTTCTGCAACTTTTAATGAAAAGGCTTTACTTCTTTTTAATTAAAAATTGCCATTATGTGACATTCTTTCATCCTGCTTCTGTGGCTTTTTACAAATGCGATTTGATAAAATCTAAACAAAGCTTGTTTCTTGCTGAACCTATCACCCGTAATACTGACCTAATTCCATGGGATTAATGTAAAGATCACAGTCACTTCCGAAAGCTGGTGTAAATAGTAAATGGACTGCATTTATATAGCGCTTTTATCCAAAGCGCTTTACAATTGATACCTCTCATTCGCCAGAGCAGTTAGGGGTTAGGTGTCTTGCTCAAGGACACTTCGACATGCCCAGGGCGAGGTTTGAACCGGCAACCCTCCGACTGCCAGACAATCGGTCTTGCCTCCTGAGCTACGTCGCCCCCTGGTGGTGGTGCTGGTGTCACCAGCTGCTTCTCTTCACATTGCAGACGACAGCCAAGGCGGCACACGGTGGAGTTGGAGGAAGACCTTTCTTATGTGCGGGGCTGCCAGAGAACGCTGAAACCCCCCAAACCGACTAAACCCTCCCAACACCTCCATCACCAACCGTGCGTCACCCCAACAAGCTCAATCCATCAGCACCCAACGTGGTCCGGGTCCGACCCACGCCGACGACGTGGTGCTTTAACCCGATGAGCCACTCAGCAGCCTGGTGTGCCACCTGGTGTTTTTGAATGCCTACGCTTGGCGGTCGAGTTCGCGCATTAAAAGCAACGGTTGCAGATAATTGACCGTTCCAAAAATAGGCTGAGAATTGGATGTTTTCTGCCCCGTTTTGGCTTAATTAGACCTGGTAGTGTCCAGATTGTACGAGCAGGGTTTATGAGAAGTGGATACAGGGGAACATTAGTGGTGAAGAATGTCTTGATTACACATTTAAATGCTGTACTTAGCACATTATGTTGTGCTTGTTGAATATGAGGTATAAATAGTTACTAGTCAAATTATTGTATTTGCTTTTGCAAAATTCCATAAATTGCATGCAGAGATGTCCATAAATTGCATAAGGCTACAGCCTTAGCTTGAGTTTACAAGTTCACAAATACTGGAATTCTATTTAGATGATGTCTGCATACATGGAAATTAATATCCCAACCCCCCCCCCCCCCCCCCCCCCAACCTCTGTTTGCCAACTAATTTGAATGTGAGCGATCACTTTTGACAAAATACTCGAAATCCTTTCCTAGTAGCAGCAATAAGAAGCATAGCTATCCAACAATGAGCTCTGGTGTTACATACCTGTAGACCTTATACTACCAAGCCGGCTGATTCTGATTGGCTGTGGTCATGGCACCTGGAATGCATTGTGCTGAAGATTGGTTGTGGCTCACCTGAGAGATGTATTTAAGTGATCCTATTACAATGTCTGCTACAACCAGTACATGTTCGAGACCAGAAAACACACTGTGTATTATATAGTTCTCAGTGACAGTTGGTATTATTTTTGTTTAAGTTGCTGTTATTGCTGTCTTTTTGTTTCTGTATATTTTTCCGTACCAGTGTGGTTTTGTCTTTGTTGTCATATATAGACATATGTAGATTTTATGATAATTTCAACAATTCACAAATTATAGTCAATTATACAATGAAATTGAACAGAACATATATTTTGTGGGTCTGTAAAATACTCCGCTACATTTATCACACACACTCAAATGGTAATAATTAAATCATATATAAATATAAATAAAAATAAATTAGAATCACCAAAAGATGTGCATATGATTATAAAATCATTAGAGTATTGCGGGAAGTCCAACTTTGCATAAAGATAGGCAACTTGGTCTGATTTCACCTTGGCCATACAGATTTCTGGTATGAAGACTATATATATATATATATATATATATATATATATATATTTGTCAGTGGCAGTGTGGTATAATGGTGTTTGGGAACTGGACTTGTAACATTCAGGTTGCAGGTTCGAATCCTAGGCAGGCCTTTGCAGCCTTGTGCTACGTGCTTCAGCGTGTATCCAGCTGTGTAAATTGGTGCTGTGTTAAAAATGCAAACGTTGTGTAAGTCACTCTGGATAAGAGCATTTGCGTAATGCACATAATGTAATGAATGTTTTAATTTTAATGGATGATTACGTTTCTTGTCCATAAATGCACATGATGTGTGGTATAGAGAAATTATTTCTTTTTAACATTTGTGTACTGCTTTGGACAAAAATGTCCAAGTCTAATAATGTATTTCACTGATTTTCCAAAGAGGCAGTTTGCATCATGTATGTCTTAAAATTAATTCTCCTTCACTTGTTTCTTCCATGGTTGTCGAAAAAAAAAACATGATTCTAAGTTGTACATTGATATTTATTTCAGCATTGCAGTAAAATAAACAATATGTCCCATCTGAAAGTAAACTCAATTTTGAAATGTTTCCATTTTTTGCCCTGATTTTACATACAAAAGGCTATAGCCTAAGGTATTTTGCTGATTTTCATTGGACCGAGTATATCACCAAAATTGCCCTTAAACTGATTATTTATCATTTATTTAGTCAATAATTATTTATTAAATAATTATTATTACTAATCATAAAAGTCGTAAAACACATTATAAATCATTTATTTCACCATAGGAGAATTATAAACAATTTTTCGAATCCATCGGTACCAAGAACAGGCATATTGGAATAGGTGCCACATTTTTCCTGTTTTGGACATAAGCCTATAGTCTTATGTAATTTGCCATTTTCCATGAAAACACATTATTACTCATAAAGTTCTAAAAATACATTATAAATCATTTATTTCACCACAGCTGTATTATAAACATGATTTCGAATGTATCTACGGCAAAAAGGCATTTTGAATTTTTAATTGAAAACACTTTAATGATCATAAAAGTCTTAAAACACATTATAAATCATTTATTTCACCATAGGAGAATTATAAACAATTTTTCGAATCCATCGGTACCAAGAACAGGCATATTGGAATAGGTGCCACATTTTTCCTGTTTTGGACATAAGCCTATAGTCTTATGTAATTTGCCATTTTCCATGAAAACACATTATTACTCATAAAATTCTAAAAACACATTATAAATCATTTAATTCACCACAGCTGTATTATAAACATGATTTCGAATGTATCTATGACAAAAACAGGCATTTTGAATTTTTAATTGAAAACACTTTATTGATCATAAAAGTCGTAAAACACATTATAAATCATTTATTTCACCATAGGAGAATTATAAACAATGTTTCGAATCCATTGGTACCAAGAACAGGCATATTGGACTAGGTGCCACATTTTTCCTGTTTTGGACATAAGCCTATAGTCTTATGTAATTTGCCATTTTCCATGAAAACAAATAATTACTCATAAAATTCTAAAAATACATTATAAATCATTTATTTCACCACAGCTGTATTATAAACATGATTTCGAATGTATCTATGGCAAAAAGAGGCATTTTGAATTTTTAATTGAAAACACTTTATTGATCATAAAAGTCGTAAAACACATTATAAATCATTTATTTCACCATAGGAGAATTATAAACAATTTTTCGAATCCATCGGTACCAAGAACAGGCATATTGGACTAGGTGCCACATTTTTCCTGTTTTGGACATAAGCCTATAGTCTTATGTAATTTGCCATTTTCCATGAAAACACATTATTACTCATAAAATTCTAAAAATACATTATAAATCATTTATTTCACCACAGCTGTATTATAAACATGATTTCGAATGTATCTACGGCAAAAAGAGGCATTTTGAATTTTTAATTGAAAACACTTTAATGATCATAAAAGTCTTAAAACACATTATAAATCATTTATTTCACCATAGGAGAATTATAAACAATTTTTCGAATCCATCGGTACCAAGAACAGGCATATTGGAATAGGTGCCACATTTTTCCTGTTTTGGACATAAGCCTATAGTCTTATGTAATTTGCCATTTTCCATGAAAACACATTATTACTCATAAAATTCTAAAAACACATTATAAATCATTTATTTCACCACAGCTGTATTATAAACATGATTTCGAATGTATCTATGACAAAAAGAGGCATTTTGAATTTTTAATTGAAAACACTTTATTGATCATAAAAGTCTTAAAACACATTATAAATCATTTATTTCACCATAGCAGAATTATAAACAATTTTTCGAATCCATCGGTACCAAGAACAGGCATATTGGAATAGGTGCCACATTTTTCCTGTTTTGGACATAAGCCTATAGTCTTATGTAATTTGCCATTTTCCATGAAAACACATTATTACTCATAAAATTCTAAAAATACATTATAAATCATTTATTTCACCACAGCTGTATTATAAACATGATTTCGAATGTATCTATGGCAAAAAGAGGCATTTTGAATTTTTAATTGAAAACACTTTATTGATCATAAAAGTCTTAAAACACATTATAAATCATTTATTTCACCATAGGAGAATTATAAACAATTTTTCGAATCCATCGGTACCAAGAACAGGCATATTGGAATAGGTGCCACATTTTTCCTGTTTTGGACATAAGCCTATAGTCTTGTGTTTTTAGAATTTTATGAGTAATAATGTGTTTTCATGGAAAATGGCAAATTACATATTATAAATCATTTATTTCACCACAGCTGTATTATAAACATGATTTCGAATGTATCTATGACAAAAAGAGGCATTTTGAATTTTTAATTGAAAACACTTTATTGATCATAAAAGTCGTAAAACACATTATAAATCATTTATTTCACCATAGGAGAATTATAAACAATTTTTCGAATCCATCGGTACCAAGAACAGGCATATTGGACTAGGTGCCACATTTTTCCTGTTTTGGACATAAGCCTATAGTCTTATGTAATTTGCCATTTTCCATGAAAACACATTATTACTCATAAAATTCTAAAAATACATTATAAATCATTTATTTCACCACAGCTGTATTATAAACATGATTTCGAATGTATCTATGGCAAAAAGAGGCATTTTGAATTTTTAATTGAAAACACTTTATTGATCATAAAAGTCTTAAAACACATTATAAATCATTTATTTCACCATAGGAGAATTATAAACAATTTTTCGAATCCATCGGTACCAAGAACAGGCATATTGGAATAGGTGCCACATTTTTCCTGTTTTGGACATAAGCCTATAGTCTTATGTAATTTGCCATTTTCCATGAAAACACATTATTACTCATAAAATTCTAAAAACACATTATAAATCATTTATTTCACCACAGCTGTATTATAAACATGATTTCGAATGTATCTACGACAAAAAGAGGCATTTTGAATTTTTAATTGAAAACACTTTATTGATCATAAAAGTCTTAAAACACATTATAAATCATTTATTTCACCATAGCAGAATTATAAACAATTTTTCGAATCCATCGGTACCAAGAACAGGCATATTGGAATAGGTGCCACATTTTTCCTGTTTTGGACATAAGCCTATAGTCTTATGTAATTTGCCATTTTCCATGAAAACACATTATTACTCATAAAATTCTAAAAATACATTATAAATCATTTATTTCACCACAGCTGTATTATAAACATGATTTCGAATGTATCTATGGCAAAAAGAGGCATTTTGAATTTTTAATTGAAAACACTTTATTGATCATAAAAGTCGTAAAACACATTATAAATCATTTATTTCACCATAGGAGAATTATAAACAATTTTTCGAATCCATTGGTACCAAGAACAGGCATATTGGACTAGGTGCCACATTTTTCCTGTTTTGGACATAAGCCTATAGTCTTATGTAATTTGCCATTTTCCATGAAAACACATTATTACTCATAAAATTCTAAAAATACATTATAAATCATTTATTTCACCACAGCTGTATTATAAACATGATTTCGAATGTATCTATGGCAAAAAGAGGCATTTTGAATTTTTAATTGAAAACACTTTATTGATCATAAAAGTCGTAAAACACATTATAAATCATTTATTTCACCATAGGAGAATTATAAACAATTTTTCGAATCCATTGGTACCAAGAACAGGCATATTGGACTAGGTGCCACTTTTTTCCTGTTTTGGACATAAGCCTATAGTCTTATGTAATTTGGCATTTTCCATGAAAACAAATAATTACTCATAAAATTCTAAAAACACATTATAAATCATTTATTTCACCACAGCTGTATTATAAACATGATTTCGAATGTATCTATGACAAAAACAGGCATTTTGAATTTTTTTCCTGAAAACACTTTATTGATCATAAAAGTCTTAAAACACATTAAAAATAATTTATTTCACCATAGGAGATATATAAACAATTTTTCGAATCCATCGGTACCAAGAACAGGCATATTGGAATAGGTGCCACATTTTTCCTGTTTTGGACATAAGCCTATAGTCTTATGTAATTTGCCATTTTCCATGAAAACACATTATTACTCATAAAATTCTAAAAATACATTATAAATCATTTATTTCACCACAGCTGTATTATAAACATGATTTCGAATGTATCTATGGCAAAAAGAGGCATTTTGAATTTTTAATTGAAAACACTTTATTGATCATAAAAGTCTTAAAACACATTATAAATCATTTATTTCACCATAGGAGAATTATAAACAATTTTTCGAATCCATCGGTACCAAGAACAGGCATATTGGAATAGGTGCCACATTTTTCCTGTTTTGGACATAAGCCTATAGTCTTATGTAATTTGCCATTTTCCATGAAAACACATTATTACTCATAAAATTCTAAAAATACATTATAAATCATTTATTTCACCACAGCTGTATTATAAACATGATTTCGAATGTATCTATGGCAAAAAGAGGCATTTTGAATTTTTAATTGAAAACACTTTATTGATCATAAAAGTCTTAAAACACATTATAAATCATTTATTTCACCATAGCAGAATTATAAACAATTTTTCGAATCCATCGGTACCAAGAACAGGCATATTGGAATAGGTGCCACATTTTTCCTGTTTTGGACATAAGCCTATAGTCTTATGTAATTTGCCATTTTCCATGAAAACACATTATTACTCATAAAATTCTAAAAATACATTATAAATCATTTATTTCACCACAGCTGTATTATAAACATGATTTCGAATGTATCTATGGCAAAAAGAGGCATTTTGAATTTTTAATTGAAAACACTTTATTGATCATAAAAGTCGTAAAACACATTATAAATCATTTATTTCACCATAGGAGAATTATAAACAATTTTTCGAATCCATTGGTACCAAGAACAGGCATATTGGACTAGGTGCCACTTTTTTCCTGTTTTGGACATAAGCCTATAGTCTTATGTAATTTGGCATTTTCCATGAAAACAAATAATTACTCATAAAATTCTAAAAACACATTATAAATCATTTATTTCACCACAGCTGTATTATAAACATGATTTCGAATGTATCTATGACAAAAAGAGGCATTTTGAATTTTTTTCCTGAAAACACTTTATTGATCATAAAAGTCTTAAAACACATTAAAAATAATTTATTTCACCATAGGAGATATATAAACAATTTTTCGAATCCATCGGTACCAAGAACAGGCATATTGGAATAGGTGCCACATTTTTCCTGTTTTGGACATAAGCCTATAGTCTTATGTAATTTGCCATTTTCCATGAAAACACATTATTACTCATAAAATTCTAAAAATACATTATAAATCATTTATTTCACCACAGCTGTATTATAAACATGATTTCGAATGTATCTATGGCAAAAAGAGGCATTTTGAATTTTTAATTGAAAACACTTTATTGATCATAAAAGTCTTAAAACACATTATAAATCATTTATTTCACCATAGGAGAATTATAAACAATTTTTCGAATCCATCGGTACCAAGAACAGGCATATTGGAATAGGTGCCACATTTTTCCTGTTTTGGACATATGACTGATTATATGAAACATAAGAAATCCGTAAGATATATGATTTCCCATCCATCTGCAATATAAACTCTCGATTTCATAACTTTAGCATTTTTCCCCTGATTTTCCATAACACTATATGCGCACGTATTTATCTGATTTTCTTCTTGAACACAATTTTTATCATAATTTTAAAAAAGAAATTCTCGCCATTTATTTCATCGTGGTTCTTTAATAATTATCATTTCCTTTCCAGTTGTCTGCTCAAAAGAGCCATTTCAAATGTTTTTTTTTTTTTTTTGTTGTTACTTTTTCCATATAACACTAGAGATTATTTGTAAAAACGTTTTTTGTTCCACGATACATGAGTGCTCTCCCTTGTGTATATTGGTCCCAGTCAGTCAAGCTGATTGGCTAGGAATGGTGAAACGTAATACCAAATCAAAATATACGAACACTCAATATCACACTGCATTGTGTGTCAACTTCCATGTTCCCTAATTTGCAGTTGTAAAACTGTCAATATTTAATGTTTCTGAAGTTCTATGTGGATACTGCATTGAAGCAGACTCCCAGCTCCTCCCTTCTCTCTTTCCTCTCCTTTTTTCATTCATGTTTGTTCTTTTCTTTTCTTGTACTGTACATATAATTCTCTTTAGACTCTCTTTCTTCCATTTAATTCACCCCAGCTCCTGAATAAACACGATTTCGCATCCGGACTCAAAGGCAGGCCGAGTGCAGACTCCATGGCATTTAGAACTGAATATATGTCCATTTTTAGCCCAGAGCCCCCCAAAGGAGTCACTGCATCGCAGGATCAGAGAGAAGCGTCAAGAGGCACTTCTTCAACTTCCATGTCATTTTGTGCGTACCTTTTTACGTTACTTTTCTTAAGAGAGGCCGGTCCCCCTCCCTAACGCACTCATATTCTTGGGTAAAAAAGCAATGTGTGCTCCTCCCACAGGCTTATGTCTGACCCTCAAACCTTCTGGCTACAAAAGCAGAACTGAGTCTACCTTCCAATCACATGGATCGTCCCAAGGCGAGCAGAATGAGCCACCAACCATCTTTACAAACAATAACACGGCAGCACCAAGCCTCACCTCATCCACTGCAAACCCAGCAGAATTTGGAATGGATAATTCCACAAGAACAGCAGGTGCTGTATACACAATAACAACTACTGCTTTTCCCTCACAAAAAAAAAATTGTTAGATACTCTTGATTCCGGACATTATGCTCTTTATTCCATCGTAAAAGAAATATAGCGCGCATAATAAACAAAAATACAGAGGCCCAATGTAAGAGGAATATAGTGTACAGAGTAAGAGCACAGTATATAGTGTAGAGAGTAAGAGCAGAGAATATAGTGTATAGAGTATGAGCAGAGAATATAGTGTATAGAGTAAGAGCAGAGTATATAGTGTATAGAGTATGAGCAGAGAATATAGTGTATAGAGTAAGAGCAGAGTATATAGTGTATAGAGTAAGAGCAGAGTATATAGTGTGTAGAGTAAGAGCAGAGTATATAGTGTGTAGAGTAAGAGCAGAGAATATAGTGTATAGAGTATGAGCAGAGAATATAGTGTATAGAGTATGAGCAGAGTATATAGTGTACAGAGTAAGAGCAGAGTATATAGTGTGTAGAGTAAGAGCAGAGTACATAGTGTGTAGAGTAAGAGCAGAGTATATAGTGCACAGCGTAAGAGCAGAGAATATAGTGTATAGAGTAAGCGCAGAGAATATAGTGTATAGAGTAAGCGCAGAGAATATAGTGTATAGAGTATGAGCAGAGTATATAGTGTGTAGAGTAAGAGCAGAGTATATAGTGTGTAGAGTAAGAGCAGAGAATATAGTGTATAGAGTATGAGCAGAGAATATAGTGTATATAGTAAGAACAGAGTATATAGAGTAATAGCAGAGAATATAGTGTACAGAGTATGAGCAGAGTATATAGTGAATAGAGTAAAAGCAGAGAATAGAGTGTGGAGTATGAGCAGAGTATATAGTGTATAGAGTAAAAGCAGAGAATATAGTGTAGAGTAAGAGCAGAGTATATAGTGTAGAGTATGAGCAGAGAATATAGTGTATAGAGTAAGAAGAGAGTATATAGAGTAATAGCAGAGAATATAGTGTACAGAGTAAGAGCAGAGAATATGGTGTATAGAGTATGAGCAGAGTATATAGTGCACAGCGTAAGAGCAGAGAATATAGTGTATAGAGTAAAAGCAGAGAATATAGTGTATAGAGTATGAGTAGAGTATATAGTGTATAGAGTAATAGCAGAGAATATAGTGTATAGAGTAAGAGCAGAGAATATAGTGTATAGAGTAAGAGCAGAGTATATAGTGTACAGAGTATGAGCAGAGTATATAGTGTACAGAGTAGGAACAGAGAATATAGTGTATAGAGTAAAAGCAGAGAATATAGTGTATAGAGTAAAAGCAGAGAATATAGTGTATAGAGTATGAGCAGAGTATATAGTGTACAGAGTAAGAGCAGAGTATATAGTGTGTAGAGTAAGAGCAGAGTATATAGTGTGTAGAGTAAGAGCAGAGAATATAGTGTATAGAGTATGAGCAGAGAATATAGTGTAGAGTATGAGCAGAGTATATAGTGCACAGCGTAAGAGCAGAGAATATAGTGTATAGAGTAAGAGCAGAGTATATAGTGAGGAGTATGAGCAGAGAATATAGTGTAGAGTATGAGCAGAGTATATAGTGCACAGCGTAAGAGCAGAGAATATAGTGTATAGAGTAAGCGCAGAGAATATAGTGTATAGAGTAAGCGCAGAGAATATAGTGTATAGAGTATGAGCAGAGTATATAGTGTGTAGAGTAAGAGCAGAGTATATAGTGTGTAGAGTAAGAGCAGAGAATATAGTGTATAGAGTATGAGCAGAGAATATAGTGTATATAGTAAGAACAGAGTATATAGAGTAATAGCAGAGAATATAGTGTACAGAGTATGAGCAGAGTATATAGTGAATAGAGTAAAAGCAGAGAATATAGTGTGGAGTATGAGCAGAGTATATAGTGTATAGAGTAAAAGCAGAGAATATAGTGTAGAGTATGAGCAGAGTATATAGTGCATAGAGTATGAGCAGAGAATATAGTGTATAGAGTAAGAAGAGAGTATATAGAGTAATAGCAGAGAATATAGTGTACAGAGTAAGAGCAGAGAATATGGTGTATAGAGTATGAGCAGAGAATATAGTGTATAGAGTAAAAGCAGAGAATATAGTGTATAGAGTAATAGCAGAGAATATAGTGCATAGAGTATGAGCAGAGTATATAGTGCACAGCGTAAGAGCAGAGAATATAGTGCATAGAGTAAGAACAGAGTATATAGAGTATAGAGTAAGAACAGAGTATATAGAGTATAGAGTAAGAACAGAGTATATAGAGTATAGAGTAAGAACAGAGTATATAGAGTAAGAGCAGAGAATATAGTGTATAGAGTAAAAGCAGAGAATATAGTGTGGTGGTGCCCCTGGAGAGAGGAGGGCTCTATGTTATGGGGGTGGGGGGGGGGGGGGGGGGCGTGATAGTGGATGATAATATATCACATTCTAATCACAATATCACATCAAATTGTATGTATAATACCAAGAGGATAAATGTGATTTAAAAATTGCGAAAATCAATAAAAATATTTTCATCAAAAAGAATGAGCGAGGAGGCCTGATGTATTTGCCTCATAACCGAATGCCTGCTCCTGTCATGGCTGCGACAGACGTGATAGACGTTTTGATTTTCTCCGCCAGACGCAAGATCTAATCACAGCGTCTGCATGCGGCATCACGCTGAGCAGTGTTCTTCTTCTTCTTCCTCGTTTCGTAAGCGTAGCGCCCGCAAATCTGGGGCTCTTCCCCCTTTTCTGATCTTTTATCGGAATGTTTCAACATGGTGCTTGTTTCCATGACGCAGCTCAAACTACAGAATAAATGCACACATTTATTTATTTTTTTTTCTCCACACTAAAATATTCAAAGCCAACCACTGGTGAAAACCTGCGGGGGCTGGAAGGGGACAGCACTTCCTGAAGGGTGCGTTTGCCTGTCCCCGTGCGACACCTCTTTTATGCATCAACGTTTATTTAAACAGGCACAGTGCAGCAAAAAGTCTTCAATTTACATTTCAGCACAGCATTGTTTTTTTTTTTTATTATCAAGAACTATTTACATTTCCAAGCGCTCATGCATTCTCACACTCTCATGCGGATAACATTCAAATATGCCCTAATTAGAAATTCCATCAACAGTCACTTTAGAATTCTTCTACGCTAAGAATGTATGAAATTGCTCTTATTAGGTTTTTACATCTGATTTTAGCGTAAAAACCCGATTACAATTCCCTTTCTAATTATAATGTTAACGTCTACATCAAGAACCAAATCAATGCCTGTATTTCTTTCTGTATGTCCATCTCTCTTTTTGTATATGGCAACAATATAGAAATAAAATATAGAAAAAAAAAACAGAAGAGAGGTAAACAAACAGACAGGTAGACAGCAGAGAGATTGATTTTATGATGTTCTCAAAGATAACGAGCAAGCAGTATATGATCCTTTTAAACTGCTTTTGTCCTTTATTTTTATTTTCCACAGTTTTAGAAAGACCTTGTCTTGCTACAGCCCGGGTGTGTTTGTGAAGGAATATATTCTAAAATCACCTTGGCGATCTGCACTGTCACTGTGCTGTGTACACAGTTTGGCCAAATGGAACAAGACCAGGGGCCTAATTTATTGAACGGTACTTATGATCTAAAATAGTGGCTTATGCAGAAAACCTCAACTAAGCAGCTTCACTGACAGTAACATTAATAATTATTATTATTATTATTATTATATAATTGTATAATGACATTTAATGTTGTTTAACTGTTGTTCATCATTAGTTCTTTAAATGGTTGTATGTACTTTGGGTTACAACAACTGTATTGTTAATAATTATTATCATCATTATTATAATATATTTTGATAATATTTGCACCTTCTTCTTCTTATTATTATGATTATAATAATAATAATTATTATTATTATTATTATTATTATTATTCACCATTGGGGGGGGGGATTGCCCTGCTTTCCTGTTTGTTTGTAATACCGGTATTAATAGAAATTGTGGGAATTTTGTCACATGGCTTTCAATTTTTCCACATTTCTTCCCAGACATTTCTATGAGCACCAAACTGGTGAAGTTGTGTAAGAACTAAAAACTTGCTTAAAACGTAGGACTGCCTTTAGCTCATTCATAAATTATGCAAAATAAGCCAAAATAAACTCATCTGCCTCCAACACAAAGCTGACTTGCATGAATATTCCTTGAGAAAACAGACTTGTATGAATATTCCCCACAAAAACATTTGAATACATTTCGATATTAAGTGAATCCATAGTGAGTATGAAAATGCACAAAGTCTGAAAGATCTATCGCAGAATGTGAGCGGCTTTGTTTACACAAGCCTGACCTTGACTTGAAGCCACGTGAAAAGGTGAACTATATATCACAAACTCCTGGTTTGACCGTTTTCAATGTCAGTGCTTGATTCTACAGACGAGAATCTGCGTGGAAGTCATCTAAGCACTAACTCTGCTCTTCTGTACCAAGCAACCAAGTCACTGAGCGGCATAAACTATTTAAAATGCAACAATTAACAACATATCGCTTTACTGCCATGCATTAAAAAATGAAACCCATAAAATGGGTGTACATTAACAAAATTATGAAACTAAAATCCGATACGAATTGCAATACGTGACAGAACCTAAGAGGCTTATGCAAGAGGCTTGGGCCTGGAGTGAAATTAAGATAAATTATTGGTTTAAAAAATTGACACAAGCACTTAGGGACAAAACATTTTTTGTAAATAATTGTGATCTAATTAAGTTACTGGCATCCGTTTGTACTGTAGTTTATTGGTTTGGATGGACACCAAAATGCATTTTAACAGTAGTTATGACTGGGGGTTCTAAAATGACTTTTTGTTTTTTGTTTTTGTACATATACAGTACCAGCAAGTCACGCATGCAACTCAGTGTCTCCATTCATAATTAACAGGTGCTATGCCAGTGTTTACAGGTGAATTTTAATTAATTAACCAAACATTATTTATATGTTCTGGGAGTTCACAGCCTCTCAGATGTGCTGTTTTTTTATTCACTTCCACAAGGCACCTGGTGTGTGTGTGTGTGTGTGTGTGTGTTATTTTCAAAGGAAAGGAATTCACCCGTTTTGTGAAGACGAAGCATAGGGTGATGTGAAGTTCTGCGTGTCATCTGGGTACAAGGTTGTTAGCACAGCAAAGCGTTCCCGGGTGTTAACTCCTCCGGAACACCGCCGAGCACACACTCGTTTTTATACAACGCGTACCAGGGACGGGGGCAGGGGGCGGTAGTGGAAAGGTAAAGACTGAAAGGTAAAGACTGAAAGATAAAGACTGAAAGGTAAAGACTGAAAGATAAAGACTGAAAGGTGAAGACTGAAAGGTAAAGGAGAAAGGTGAAGACTGAAAGGTAAAGACTGAAAGGTGAAGACTGAAAGGTAAAGACTGAAAGGTAAAGACTGAAAGGTGAAGACTGAAAGGTGAAGACTGAAAGGTAAAGACTGAAAGGTGAAGACTGAAAGGTGAAGACTGAAAGGTGAAGACTGAAAGGTAAAGACTGAAAGGTGAAGACTGAAAGGTAGTTCTGGTCCTCGCGGCTGCAGCGGCTGTACTCACGGTGGAGGTGGCAGTAAGGCACGGGCCATCAGAACAATAACCCGAATAAAACCGGAACCGCGTGCGTTGGTCTGATGGAGCTCGATCCGGCCCCATCCGGCCCAGCTCTCTCCCTCCGTCTGCCAACACGCCGCTCCATAAACACGCCGCTCCATAAACACGCCGCTCCATAAACACGCCGCTCCATAAACACGCCGCTCCATAAACACGCCGCTCCATAAACACGCCGCTCCATAAACACGCCGCTCCATAAACACGCCGCTCCATAAACACGCCGCTCCATAAACACGCCGCTCCATAAACACGCCGCTCCATAAACACGCCGCTCCATAAACACGCCGCTCTGCCTGTCAGGACCCCGCCGCCTCCGCGCGGGCCGCTCTCCATCACCTCCTCTTTCCCTTTTTCTACCTTCCTTTCCTTTTTTGCTTTCTGAAGCGCAGGTTCCCCTTTGTTTGTTCTCTCGGCTCGCCGCCCTAGCAGATGTTTGTTTAATGTGTTTTTCAGCGCCCGCGCGGAGTCCATGCACCCCGAGAAACGCTGAGGTAATTATAACTGCAGACCCCGCAATACAACAGGTGAACCCCCCCCTTATTAAAACACCTCTGTGACCTTGAGGCTCACCCGTTCTTCCTTACAGACTCAATTTCATAAACACACAGATGGGTTGGGGGGTTAGGGGGCTGGGAGGCTGGGGGTACTGGGGGGGTGGGGGTACTGGGGGCTGGGGGGGGTGGGGGGCAGGGGGGCTGGGGGGGTTGGGGGGCTGGGTGAGCTGTGTACCACAGACTCATATTCAAGTCTGGCGGTTACACCGTCGCTATTAAATCAGCTGTACCTGCATATGGGGATAATTTACTAAACTATCTTTTTACTGGCTTACGCTGAAAATATCACTTTAATTTGTCCCTGACATGTTTCTAATATGTCTTAAGTATATTAGCCTTGGAAGTCAATGCAGCTAAGAAGGCATGTCAGATTCATTAATTGATTCATGAATTAATAATAAGGAAATGAAGTCACCTTAACTAAAGGTGGTAGTGCAGTGGAAAAGGCTAAATCAAATATGTATAAATTAAAAGAAATATGATAATATAATGTTATCATCACATTTAATATGAAAAAGAATAAGAATAAGAATATGAAGGATAATAATAATAATAATAAGAATATGAAGGATAATAATAATAATAATAATAATAATAATAATAATAATAATAATAATAATAAAAGCTTGGGACTGGCATTAAAACCAGATGTTTCTTTCTGCAGAAGCCCTTGAGGTTCGGTGTGCGTGGGCCTCTGTGTCCAGTATGACCTTCTGAGGCGCAGTAGATTAATAGCATTAGCATCTCCATGTCAGTGTTTATTTAATCTTTCAGCCTACAATCCATCTGCATACGCAGGTCAGGAGGTCAAAGAACAGGGAGACATAAAAAACAAACACATACCTGATGCCAGCTTCCTGATGCTGGCGTCTGGCGTCTTTCCCCTGAAGAGCAGAGAAATGGCGGTACTTTAGCGCGCAGGGTGAGCGGGGGGGTAAATATATAAATAAGTCAACAGCCCTGTTAATTAATCCTCAGGTTTTGCTTACAAATGTCACCTTGATGGTTCACTTAATGTCGGAGAGGCGGCTCTCCACGCCTTCGGCTCCCAGGGAGAACGCCGAGAGTTTGTGGAGACGGTTGGCAGGCTGGCAGGCAGGCAGGCCGTCCAACAACCCGAAAACGGCTAGCCCCCCGTCAGGCGGGCGTGGCACCAGGATGAGGTGCTCACGGCATCCCACCGCTGCCCCACAGCTTCTGCTAGAGTGAGGGGGGGGGGGGGGGGCATTCACGAATTCTCAAATAAAAGCGCAGAAATAAGAATATCAAGTGCATGAGATGATGTTATTTCCTTTAGCTGAAGTACATGTCAGCCTCAGAAGCTGTTGGGGTGGGGGTGGTGCTTGGGGAAGTGGGGGGGTGGGGCTGGGAGGGAATTGTATTTAAGATAGAGGAGTTTGGTACAGGGAACAAACAGGGCTGGAGGAGGTCATAAATATTTCATCGTATTTAATAACGGCCCCTGTCTCCCGTGAGGGGGGAGGGGCCGAGCCCGCCCCTATCCCAGGGTGCACGGCGAGCACGCGCTCCGGCGCTGAAAATGGCAGCGGTGATGGTGAGCGATGGGCCGGCTCCTCATTGGGCAGCAGGCGCCCTCTCCAGGGGGCCGCGGGAAGATCGCGGACACACGCGGAACCCGGGAGGGGGGGAGGGGGGGACGGGCGAAACACAGACAAAATGGCCGCCTTTCAATAACGGTGAGCTCAAGGAAGCGGCTCGGAGAGGTTTGGGGCGGCAAAAAAAAATCGATGGAAAAGAAAAAAACAAACAAAAAAAAAAACTAGTCCGGCTCAGACAGAAAATTATTTGACATGTTACTGAGGAGTCCTTCCCTGTAAGAGAACAAAAAAAAACAAAAAAACAACAGTTTCGTTTAGGAAACAGGAAGCATGCTCTGTGGGCAGCTCCTGAGGGTGGAAGTAAATACTTGCTTGCTATTCTGTAAAGCGTCTTTGTGACAGTTCTCTGCAAAAAAGCGCCATGCAAATAAAACTGAGCGGAAGAGTGAATATTAAAGCAGGTGCATACAGCCAAGGTTTAAGGTTTAAACACCATCCCTCTCGCAGGCACGGAGCCTGGCCTGTTGGGCCTTCTCCCTGCGTACGCCAAACAAGAGCCACAGACAAGAGGCAGGGGGGGGTGGGGGGTGAATCAGGGAACAACTGAAAAAAAGGAGAAGAAAAAACCTGAAAGCCAGCCCCCAGCAGCCTTTCTCCCCCCTCTATCTGTCTCTCTCTCTTTCTCTCTCTCTCTCTCGCTCTCATATCTGCATTCTTTTATCATATTTACTTCTAATCCCATTACACGCTGCCTGTCCTGCTACATACATTACCAAGTGCATTGTGGGTGAAAGGAGGTGAGGGGACGCATCAGTCAAACAGTCACGGTAACGCTGGAGGGACTGAAATATCGGCTCATTTCTTCACACGCGCGGCGTTATTATTCATGTTCATGCGCGTCTCCCTCTTTCTGATTGGCTCCCAGCCCCCCGGAGGAAAGAGATGACGGCAGGCAGGCGTGGCTGGAGGTGTTTACCGCCGGACGCAAGAACAGGAAACGCCCCTGGAAGGGGCCCGCTAGCTTTTCGGCTGCGGTGTCGGGCACCAGGAGGGGCCGGCGTGTCCGGGGGCTTCTCGGTGCGTTTGGAGCGATTAAAGTAAGCCATTGATTGGCTGTAAGAGTCCACACACCTTAATCTCTGGGCCTTAATTGGCCGCTGATTAGAAGGAATGCAGAAATACCGGCTGACCCCCGAGGCCCTGCGGACTGCGGTTTACACCCCTGCTGTACAGCACGCATCGCCGTGCGTTACGGCTTCCCAGAAGCCCGTGTGACGGACGGGAGGCCCGTCTCCCTCAGCCCCGCCCGTCTCCCCCAGCCCCGCCCGTCTCCCTCAGCCCCGCACACACGTGTTCAAATTCAATCAGCTATCTTCCCAGGAAGAGAAACTTAACCCCTTCAGACCTGAATTTTTTTCCAGCCATGGAAACCATCTTTTTTCTTACTCACATTACATATAGAAATGAGGCTCAAACTAAAAAATAAAAAAAAATGTCATCTCTTTATTTATTTTTATGTCATGTCCATTGCGATATCCATGTCCATTGTCCTAACCCGAACCCTTAACCCTAATTGAAGCAATAGGTACCTTTGAGAACTGCAGAATACCCATTTAAAATTGATGAAAAACAACAGTCTAATGGCGAGCAGGCTGTGTGGTACAGTATAGTGAATTAAGCACCAGAGTCAGTTCAAATGAGGGGTCGCACATTTTCGACGGCGCGAAGTCAACACGTCAATCTTTCACACAAAAGCCTTCCTCTTACAGGCTTCATAGGCTATTACCCTCTGCCGCCCCAGAGGACTATGGGAAATGGTCATTAATTTGAACTGCCTGAGGCATGATGGGTAACTGTCTGTTCAATAATGTAGCTGCTAATTCCAGAATGTTGCAGATAAAAGCGGAAGAATGCCTTTCTCGCTTTTAAATCGATGCTGCCTGATTATCTGACGGTTATGTACATTTATGAGTAAATATTCTCGACAAACTGCAACGCAGCGGGATTTCGGTTCGTTAAGGGGATTGGGGAACGGCTATATTCCTGTCTTCAAAGAGGAAACTGCAAGACAAAAAATCTAGTGGTCCCAATCCACCGACGAAGAATGTCTCTCTCATTCACCCTCATTACAAACACAAACAGTAGCCTTTCATATCAAGAGCACAATCACATGGTCACTGAATTTTTACTGCCGTGCAATTATCTCATTAAGCAGAGATGCATGCGGAGCTGGCTATTTATGGATTATGTAATGCCACAGCCCCAGCTGAAAAGAGCGCCTTCATCACACGGTGACTTGTGTTCCTTACACAGCGCGTCCCATATACATACCGCACCCCCACTGTATTATTTTCGCAGCTGCATTAAGCTGCTTTCTATATAAATGTGTGACGGGAGGAGCGAACCCAGCCCCAGTTCGGCGACCGGAACGGCAGCCTGTGGGACGTGCCCTTTTCCCAGCCGCAGAGCTCCTGAACAAATTGCAACCTTAGGGTGACATTTAGCATCCCGGGGCCTTCGCCATTACAGCAGAATTACGCCCGCGTCAGCAGTTCCGGCTAACGCGGCTGACTCCGCCCACCTGGTTCTCCCATAATGCAATTTGCCTTTAATTTGCTAATGTTCCTTTAATCAGTGGGCTGAACCCAGAGGAGAAGCAGAGGCGTGTGTGTGTGTGTGTGTGTGTGTGAGAGAGAGAGTGTGTGTGTGTGTTTGTGTGTGTGAGAGAGAGAGAGTGTGTGTGTGTGTGTGTGTGTGTGTGTGTGAGAGAGTGTGTGTGTGTGTGTGTGTGTTTGTGTGTGTGTGTGTGAGAGAGAGAGAGTGTGTGTGTGTGTGTGTGTGTGTGTGTGTGTGTAAGAGACTGTGTGTGCGTTTGTCTGTGAGTGTGTGTCTGTCTGAGAGACTGTGTGTTTGTGTGTGTGTGCATGCATGCATGCGTGCGCTTGTGTGTGTGTGTGTGTGTGTGTGTGTGTGTGTGTGTGTGTGAATGTGAGTGTGTGTGTGAGAGAGAGAGAGAGTTTGAGTGTGTGTGAGTGTGAGTGTTAGTGTGTGTGTGTGTGTGTGTGAGTGTGTGTGTGTGTTTGTGTGAGTATGTGAGTGTGTGTGTGTGTGTGTGTGAGTGTGAGTGTGTGTGCGTGTGTGTGTGTGTGTGTGTGTGTGTGTGTGTGTGTGTGTGTGTGTGAGCGTGTGAGTGAGTGTGAGTGTGTGAGTGTGTACTGTACTGTAAGGGGAACTGCAGGGGCTAATAGAGGGTGAGGAGTGGCATGCCGTTTGATTTAAAGCAGATGCCGCTAACCCCATCAGATGAAGAGCGATCATTAACGTGAGCGATGGGTAAAACACCGCAGTGCTGTCAGAGGGCTTCTATCCTTCTAGGTCATTCCTACCAACACAACAAAGCGGACATAATTAGCTTATTTACAAATCTCCAGACTTTCAATTCCTCCCCATGGCCCAACACAATGCATGATGGGAATTCTAAAATGAGGCCTGGCCCCGGTCACGTTTCAGGCAGCGACCTCGTGACCTTTCCGGTCGGGAAAAAGCAGCTCCGGAACGTCGGCGTTCCCGTTGGGCGCCCGGGCTGAGTCAAGACGCGGAACGCTCGTCCGCCTGCTGCGCGTTTGTTTCATTAGTCACAGCCAAGCAAGCTCGTAATCGTACATAATACCTGCACTCTTCTCAGTGGAGCGCAGTATGCATTCATATTTCATCTAAATCAGCTACAAGTCTTCAAAAAAAAAAAGAAGAAGAAGAAAAGAAATTTCTCCAAAACATGATTGTGAAGGGTTTTAGATCAATGGCAAATAAAAAACAAGATCCACGAGAAGAAAAGACAGAGAGAAAAAAACAGCAGCTTCTTGCAACTTAAACAAGCAGCTAAATACAAGTGCATGTTTATCCACTTATATATTTACTATTGACCCTGTAAATTCAGAGTTTCTTTGACAAAAGGACTTCATAACCAGACATAAACAGTATTCGGTATGTTCTGGCTGGAATTAAATGCTTTTTGCTGTAATAACATGTTTGTCGACTCAAAATCTTAATTACAGCTTTGAAGTGCCTGGTGCAGCGGAGTATCTGCTGGTCTAACTTCACTCATCCACTCCAGCAGAAATCCCCAGAAAACCCAGGGCTGTGATTTACTCTCTGTGTTTACTGGCTGCCGAGTCCTCAGGCAATCTAAGCTGCTTTACAGCGATACAGCAACAAGCCCCCTGGTAGTCAAAATATATATTCTTCATCTTTCTCCATTCCATTCTGGCATTATTATTATGCTTATTATTATTATTGTTGTTATTATTATTATTTTTTTTATTATTATTATTATTATTATTAATGATAATGATAATAATAATAATAACAACAACAACAAAACAGATCCCCCAGCAGGGCACTCAATTTGCTGCCATGCAAAACCACTGTTTCATCAAGACGGATGCCCCCCCCCCCCCCATCTCTTATCCAAAGACTTCATTCATTATGCAAATGGCTGAGGCAGTGCCCATGCCTCTGTACACATGAATCAGGGTTCTGTTGACATAACGCCTGATACCAGCCAAATACAGCCATGCAGGCGTCTCAGAGCGGGTCAAAAAAGAGTGTCACACCAGCGACCAATCAGCCAATCAGCCAATCAAATCTGAGTTTGCACGGGGACCCTGTTGCTGGGGAAGAGAGTAGGCAAATCAATGTACAGACATGAACTTAATTCAGTAAAACAGAAGAACTAAACAGGCAGAAAGCAAAAAAAAGAAAAAAAACAGAATAACTGCGAGGAGAATTAAAATGGAAATAAAATGCGATGCTATGCTAATCCTGGGCTGGCCTCGGTGTAGTTTAGTGTGCACTGATCCTCATGCACCAGGTACACCAAGGAGAGGTGAGCGTGCCGGCACAGCACGGGGGCACCCAGAAGGGGCATTATGAGAGTCAGTGGGGTACCAGGCAGCCCAGAGGGATTTGGAGGATTATTTACTGTATCACCCTCTTATGTTGAATCTACGACAGGCCTACGGGCCACAATCTCAGTTCTTCCGCTCCACACTCTGGGGCAGCAGGGGGCGCTCTTTATCATTTCCACTGCTGATCGCATACAAGATAAGATCCTACCTAGCTTCGATCTCTTGTTCAAAAATAGAAAGAATTTGTCAACCTGTTTATTTTGCCAAATACAGCTTCTTCTTTTTTATTAGCACCAAAATCTAGGTCACTATCCTGTGAAGTAAAAGATCCTCCAGAAACAGGAGTAAAGTCTCCTGAAACATTTGACTGGTAGCATGTATATTATTGTGTCGTGTTTATTTTCCACACAAAAGCCCCAAACACACATCTGGGTGTTTCTTTCAGAAAAGATCTGAGGGAAATGAATATTTTGGCATGGTTATGTTCTGAGGCACACGGGTGCTCTTAAGCATAAAGCAAAGCACTGCTTCTACGAAAATGGACCCATCCACAGATATCATTACAGGCTCTGAAAAAATCTGTCAAGACCAGTTTCAATGGAAAACACCAGCAGACAAAAAAGCTGCTTCTATCTGCAAGCTACAGGCACTCAGTCACCAGCAACAAGTGTCCAGTTTCTGAACGTAATTTTTCACAGAATCAATCATGTCCTTCACAGTCGTTTTTGTTTTTTGTTTTCTCTATGCACCAATGAGTACGGACCAATCTGAATCTGGCCTGGGCATTGAGACGGGTAGACTAACAAGATGTCAAACTCTCATCTTTCGTAAGAGTTTGATTGCAGACTGCAATGCTTCAGTGTCCAGGGCGTCCATGTTAGCGGAAGTTGCGATGATATTAAAATGATGTATGAACATTTTACTTAGCCGTGCTACATCACGAATGCTGCCACAGAAAATTAGCTGGTTGATCAATCAGCAGTCAGGACCGGAACTATCTATTTAAAAAAAAAAGAAAATGAAACACTCGGTCTCTTTTCTTCATTATGCGGATGAGCTCGGTGCCAAATGAGCCCCCAGGACGCGAAGGTGAATCGAAATAAGAGCACGGGCGACAGGTCAGCCATCTTGGCTCCGCTGCCCGTCTGCCAGGGGAGCTGGAATGTGCTTAATAAAGCCGTGTCAGAGCCTTCTGTCCCGCTGACAGGCAGACGCGACTAATCAAAGGCCTATTAGCCTGACATTGGGCTCATTTTACCTCAGATAGCGCGTCAGAAAAGGATCCCACGGGCGGACGGCGGGCCGCGGAGATGGCCATCTGTCAGCGGTGCAGCTGTGTGGCTGTGTGCGCAGCGCGGTTAATGTCACAGACGCACGCCTCCTCCTCCCCCCCGCCCCCAACATCGCACCTTAACCCCACGCTTTGAGAGAGACAGAGAGAGAGAGAGAGAGAGAGAGAGACTGAGAGTGAGACAGAGAGAGAGAGACAGAGAGAGATAGAGTGAGAGACAGAGTGAGAGAGACAGAGAGACTGAGACACAGTGAGAGACAGAGAGAGAGACTGAGACAGAGTGAGAGATACAGAGAGAGAGAAAGAGAGAGACACAGAGAGAGACCGAGTAAGACAGAGAGACAGAGAGAGGGAAACAGCGAGACAGAAAGAGAGAGAGAGTGAGACAGGGAGAGACTGAGACAGAGGGAGAGATACAGAGTGAGAAACAGTGAAATAGAGAGACAGAGAGTGAGAGAGAGAGAGAGAGAGAGAGCAGAAACAACATAACTTTGCGGTGCTTTAGGCATGCTACCTCCATTTTCCTCTCTGGCTAAATGCACTCGGTCCCAACTGAAGGCATCTGGGGAATCCACCGGCCAAAACATCAAATACACTCTGACAACTCAGCATATTCTCTGTGTGTGTGTGTGTGTGTACATGCCTGTGTGTGTGCGTGCGTGTGTGTGTGTGTGCGCACGTGTGCGTGTGTGCGCGTGTGCGTGTGTAAATGCTTGTGAGTGAGTGTGTGTGTGTGTGTGTGTGTGTGTGAGTTGGACATGTATATTTGCCTGAGACACTAGTGTGGAGGAAGATTAAGGCCCAGGCCGGTCAGCGAGAGCGTTTTATAGACCCAGCCCTCGCCAAAATAAACAGGGGTCTCGCCATCTCCATATGCGTCAAATTCTGTCTCCTTCCCTCGTGCAAATTTAATCTCCATTCCGCTCTGTGGAGGTCCGGTCGGGAAGTGAACGCAGACAGAACCGAGACCGCAGAGCTTTTGTCAGCTCCCAATAATGAAACTGAGACGCGGGGAAAGCCTCAGAGAGCTCGCCACATTGATCTGCGCACCGAACGGAGAAAAACAAAAAAAAACACTAATTCATAAGATCTGGGGGGGGTGGTGGTTACGAGACAGCCCCCTGATGGACTGCTTTTTAGGCAGTAAAATACAATTTGTAATCACATCGTCATGGGGGACAGGGAGAAAATGCACTCCATTGTTAGATAAATCCAAATCCTATTTTACAAAAGGAAAGTGGATATTTGTTCTTATTATTTTTTTAAAAGGCAAGAAAGCAAGATCAACAACTCGAGGGACCGCAGCAGAGACTGTTTTAGCCCCCCCTTCCCTCCTCTCCCAACACTACATAATTCTTAAAACCTGCTTCTGAGCACCGAATACAAGTAAGCCCGCCCCTCCCACGGCCCAGACGATATGGATTCATAAATCCGCGTCCTTTCATTTTACATAAGGCTATTTACGCTCTCATGCAGCAGCAGGGCTGTCCTATCCCCCGTGTTGTGTTAGCAGACCAGCAGTGGATTCTATTAGTGCCTCAGGCATTTTGTATTAACTGCGGTGTAGATTTCAGACCAGCGCTGGGTTCTGTTAAAGCTTTGGGCATTTGTATTAACTACAGTGGAGATTGCAGACCAACACTGGGTTCTATTAAAGCTTTGGGCATTTCTATTAACTACAGTGGGGGTTTCAGATGAACAGTGAGTTCGATTAGTGCTTTGGGCATTTGTATCAACTAGTGTGGATATTTTAGATGAACGTCATATAACATTTAACAGAAGCTAAATGCGCTTTCTACAGGAGTTATAATTCCTGCGATAATAAAAGCATCAAGGCAAACTCCCACTAAAGTTTGGAGGGCTTTATATCAGTCTACTGTGTACCCACAGTGGGTGGGGGGGCCTGGCTTATTAGGAACACCAGCAGCACACAACAAGATTCCGGAACCTCCCATTCCATTCTCCCAATACCATGTGACCACTGGCATTAGACTGGGGGGGGGGGCTTACTTTTGAAAAGTGAAATGAAATCAAAGCACTTTGCGGTGTGTGTGTGTGTGTCCGTGCGGGCGTGCGTGCGTGCGTGAAAGTGGGCGATCACGTCTAACTCAAGGTCTGATCCGTTTCTTTGTGCAAAATGGGAATCTGGATCAGCAAACACTCATTAATACAGGAGCGGGTGCGACGGCGGGCGGTAAACAGCGGCTGAGAGGTAATCTGGGGCCTGTTTTGCTGACGGACCCTCTTCCATTATTCATCTGCTCTTAATTAAAGGCAAAGAAAGGCTCTCGGTGGCGTCTGACCCCACATCCGCCGCCGGGCCGCTTGCTTTCAGCGGAAAAGGAGGGAAAACGGCTCCGTCTCCACGGTAACTTGGGCAGACGGAGCTCGCCCGCGTCCGCCGCCCTGAAACATTTATGGCTGGCATTTTCGCCGAAGTGGCGGAGCGTGACGAGGAGGTCCCGCGCAGGGGTGCGCTCCCGTCCCGTCCCCCGCCATCGTCCCCGATCGCCCCCCTCCTCCCCCCCCGCCCTGCCCCCTTCCGCCCCAGCCTGCTCTCACCAGCCCCCCGCCCGCCCCCTCCCACCCCGCTCCGCCCTTCTCCAACCCTCTCTCAACCGCTTCCGTCTTCATCCACATAAATCTCCAATTAAGAATTCTGCATCATCAGTTTTGCACAAAAAAAGGAAATTGATAAAGGCAAAGAAAAGTGTCGGGTCAGCTGAAGACTTTTGGCTTTCACGAAGGTCAGAACCCCTCTGCACCTGAGAGCCAGATTCACGCTACGCTGTTTTTATCCTCCAGCTGACATACGCAAGTGGAGACATGTTAAAAGCACAGAAAACACACACACACACACACACACACACACACACACACACAATTCCCCTGGGAATTCAGGAAAGCAGAGTCTGTTCACCGCATATTCATCATTAGCCAAGCCACTACCACTGCATACATGGCAATAATACCCATAATGCACAGCAGCAGTTTGAACTAGTTATTATATATCTGTCTATAATAATATATTTGAATTTGAATTTGAGACATTTCTGTATATTGACATGTGTGCATTTTTGCTGTTTATCCGGCATCTTCCAGGAATGTTGTTTGAGCTGGGGAACGGTTTTCTACTTTCCCAACCGGCTCTGGAGTTTCCCTAATTTACATCCTGGCTAAAACAAAACACTTCCTGCTCAGTGCTTTGTGACAATTCAGTGGTGCAGTAGAGGACCGTGCAGCACCTGAGCCAGACGGATCGGAGGGGGAGAGGAAGAGAAAAGAAAGAGAAGCTCAGCAGTGTGGGACTAATGCCTCTCTGCTTACCGCCAGATGTACAGCAGCAGACGCGAGTCTTCAGTGCACGCTCCGGGGGTGGGGGCACTAAAGGGGGGGGGGGAGCTGGTGGGGCACTCCTGGGTCCACAACGGGACAGCTGCCCCGCCCTCTCCTCCCTGCCGGTCACCAAAACCACTCGTCGGCCTCGAGCTCCGGGGAGCCGGGATGTTTTTCGGGACCAGAGAACATCCCCGATTGGAGCCCAGCCAATCAGCATGAGGCCTGGTCCGGCCCAGCAGCCCATCTCCACCAGGCCCGGCTCGGCTCGGGGCGGCCCGGTCCGGCCCAGCAGCCCGTCTGCACCACAGTCGGCGCCCGCGAAGAGAGGCAGCGCAAGCGGCGCCGAAGATTAGCCGCGCCGTTAGCCGCGACGCGGCTCGCTCCGTCGCCCCCCGCACACACCCCAGGGGCTTCTGGGAAGCGGGTAAACCCAGGGGCACACGGGGGAAAGGCCTCCACTCACAAGCTGACGGAGGAACGCAGAAAGCCAGCTCCCTGAGAACAAGAGCACCGCCTTCCTGGCGTGAGGCAGGGACTCATGGACCGCAGAGGCATCGATTTAACCAATCAGCAGCTGGGCATCTGGGGCACTCACTGAAACTCATCACACGGGTGACAGTACACTGGACTTGTATTTGCATACTTTATAATTGCAAGCTCAGTTTTGTTGCACAGTCAGCAGATTTTAATTTAAATTTAAATATCTGTTTATACGCATGCTCTGCTAATGTGATATGCATATTACCATACAACGATAATAATATTAGGTGTTTGAGATAGAGACTGTGTGTGTGTACATGTGCAGGCATGTGTGTGTGTGTGTGTTTGTGTAAAACATGTCCCTCTACAGGTCCAACTCAAAAACCACTGAGTTCAGCAGATAAGCCTTTTAAAAAAAATGCTGTGTGAACAGAACTAGCGAGGGAAAGGGTTCTGTTCTAAAGCCACAATCTGCTCCTCAGTTCACGCGTCCCTAGCCAGTGACGGGTATTTATCTGGAGAGGATTCTGGGAAAGTGGATGGGACAGCTGCCCGTCATGTGACCCGATGCGGAAGCGCGGTTTAGTGGCGGATTTCGGGACCCCTGAATCCCGGCAGCTCGGACGCGCTCGGCTAATTCCACAGCCTGGCGACGCCAGACCAGTATTCACCGTAAGCCCAGAGCCAACGCCGCCTGTAATCCAGCACTTTCCTCCTCGCCGTCGCACAGCGGAGATGGAGATCATGCTCGACGACGGTGACGACGGCGAATTCGTTCCGCCCTCCACCCGTCGTCGGTCGCTTCCCAGGATGCCACGGGGCGGGGTGAAGCCGCGAAGCGAAACGGGCGGGGTCGCGTCGGAGATCCACGGGCGCGGCTCCTAATTAGCACCTGTGCCGCACAGCTCAAACGCACCTGTGGAGAGAGGAGCTTTAAATTCCGTCCACTGCGCATTCCGAATCCACAAAGCGCATTTCATCCCTGAGAGAGAACGGGACAGCTAGTATCGCCCATGCAGAGCGGGACAGCTAGCATCGCCCATGCAGAGCGGGACAGCTAGCATCGCCCATGCTGAACGGGACAGCTAGCATCGCCCATGCTGAACGGGACAGCTAGCATCCTAGCATCGCCCATGCTGAACGGGACAGCTAGCATCCTAGCATCGCCCATGCGGAACGGGACAGCTAGCATCGCCATGCTGAACGGGACAGCTAGCATCGCCCATGCTGAACGGGACAGCTAGCATCGCCCATGCGGAACGGGACAGCTAGCATCGCCCATGCCCAACGGGACAGCTACATTACATTACATTATAGGCATTTAGCAGACGCTCTTATCCAGAGCGACTTACACAACTTTTACTTAGCACTTTACATTGTATCCATTTATACAGCTGGATATATACTGAAGCAATGCAGGTTAAGTACCTTGCTCAAGGGTACAACGGCAGTGTCCTTACCCGGGATTCGAACCTGCGACCTTTCGGTTACAAGCGCAGTTCCTTACCCACTGCGCCACACTCCGTCCTGGAGCTAGCATCCGTGTGGAGCTAGCATCGCCCATGCCCAACGGGACAGCTAGCATCGCCCATGCCGCACACACATGGCCAAACTGAATCAGATTTTATTTCTTAAATCCATGGTGAAAGAGGCTTTCCATTAAAGTAAAAATTCTGACTGGTGATGAGACTCATTTGTCGAGCGAAACCGAGCAAGGTGAACTCTCCCAAGCACCCAACTGAATGTTTTTTTTTTTTTCTCTCCAATTTTGAACGGCTATTACTTATTGCACTGGATGTCACACCCACAAGTGGACAGTAATTTAAGTGGCTAACAGTCTGAATCAAATGAAGTGCTGAACACACAGAGTTGCTGTGAAAACGTATGGGGGAAAAAAAAACCCTTATAAGTCCAAGAGCTTAACGTGATTGGCTGGCAGTCCCTATTCATCTTAATGCAAAGCAAGGTAATAATGACCCTCCACAGGCAGATTTCACAGGCAGATTTTTTTTTTATAAAAGGTGACATTTAAAAGGTGTGGAAGCTGAAATGGTCACTGGAAAATGAGGTCCCCGCTTTAATCATCGCATTTTTTCACTCTGGTTACACACCGATGGCAGGCGGCAATGACACAGTGTGTTACACTGTGTGACTTAGCGATATCGTGTGTGTGGTCCTGGAGTTACACTGTGTGACCTAGCGATATCGTGTGTGTGGTCCTGGAGTTACACTGTGTGACTTAGCGATATCGTGTGTGTGCTGTTTGAGACACTGAGCGGCCTTTCCACAAGGAAAGGTCACAGTCACCCCAGCAAAAGCAGCGTTAAGAAACAAATAAATACATTTTTAAACTGAAAGGCATGAAGAAAGAGACTCACAGAAGTCTGCAAAGTAATTAGCTGATCGTAAAGCTCAGCAGGTCCTGGTATTTATTTTTTTTTTTTTTTTCATTTCCGTTTAGATTGAGCCCATTATGAAATAAGGCTTCCCGCATAAATTGCAGCCTTTCAAATGCATTTGAACTTATTCGTCCCCACCCCCCCCCCCCTCCACCTTTTTTTTTGTAGTAATCCAGACAGACAGTTTCCATTCTTGTTACCTCCCCACAGACCATAACCCACTTTGACTGAAAATGAAACAACCAGCCAAAGGAAAGAAGGAGGAAAAAAACAAAATAAAATACAGGAGAAATGGCAGCGCCGTGATTTATTTCCCCAAAATAATTTGGCGCCAGCTGGACATTAGCTCCTGATGCATCGCCTCCCAGTCAGAGGGGCGTAGGAGACCCAACCCACAGCTGTTCTGCCTCTGTTCCCCCTTCAGGTGCGTTTCCTGTGTGTGTGTGTGTGTGTGTGTGTGCGCACGTGCATGCTGTGTGCATGTTTATGGGTGGGTGTGTGCATGTTGTGTGTGTGCGTGTTCATGTGCATGTTTTGTGTGTGTGTGTGTGTGTGTGTGTGTGTGTGTGTGCACGTGCATGTTGTGTGTGTGTGTTTTGTGAGCTGAGTGACACATTCACACTACAGTCCAGACAACCACCTGTTAGTCTTTTGCTGATTACCGTAAAGCCATCCGTCTAGAATAAGAAGAGCAAGGTACCGGAACACCTTAAAACAGAGACCTTGGAGTGGGGTGAGTAGGGGCTGGGCTGGGCGGGGTGGGGCGGGTCAGGGCGGAGCGATGGGCCGGGGTAGGGCAGGGAGAGGCGGGGCGGGGCGGGGCAGGGCAGAGTGGGGAAGGGCAGGGCGGAGCAATGGGCCTGGGGTGGGGCAGGGAGAGGCGGGGCATCAAACCGGTCCAACAGTTTACTCCCTAAAATTCCTGCCCTACAGACCCTTCCGTAGACTTGTCCATAGTGCAGGTATAAGAGAGCTTTCAGTATCTAACCTTGCTTCAAGTCTTTTAATTGCCTTTGGAGTCTGTTACTGGTGTTTGTCTACATGAGGACAAGAGCTGTGTGAGAAAGCCATTATTAGACTGAGAAATAAAACGGTCAGAGACGTAGGCCAAACCTTAGGCTTTGGAACTCTTTGGGACTCTTTTGTACAGGGTCTGCTAAGCTAGGGAAGACGTCTACAGATGATGATCGAAAGAATTCTCACCACAAGGAACAAGGAAGAAAAACCCACAAACAACATGTTTATTTACATGTTGCTACCATTCTGCAACATAGCAACAAGTAAACGCACATGGCCCAGGTACCTTTTTGCACCAGCGAGCTAGCGCAGGTTCCAGGCTTCCCAAAAAGACGGAAGAAACAGCCAGAAAAACCAGGACGGAGCCCGGCTTTTCTCCAGACAGCGCAACGGAGATTCAGAGTCAGAGTGCCCTTGGACAAACCAGCACCACACAGAACCATCTGCACTCTCACAGTTAGACTGATCAACTTCCAAACAAATAGAACAAACTTCTGTTTGCTCTTTGTTGTCAAAGGAGTGTGTTACTGATTGTATGTACGTAACGTTATGTTTAGATTATAGCACATATCTTTGTTGGTTAGCCACCGCTGCCTAGCCTGCATAGCTAACGTATATACTCTATTACTAACATTAGCTTACAGTCTGCTTTCCTTTTAACCGAGATCTGTGCATGCAATCTCTCCTGCTCTAATAGCTACTCATTCAATATACGCTCTCACATATTGAGAATGCCAAGGTGCAGGCGTTTTATTTCTCTCTATTCTAGGTGTTTTCCCCTACAAGGACAATGAGCCCAAACAAACCGCTAAAGCAACTAAGCAGTTTTTTCAGGGTGAGAAAGGGGAATGTTCCTGACTGGCCAAGTCAATCACCCACCTTCAATCCAACACAACACGAGTTTCACTTGCTGATGGTTGCAGTTCAGGCCTGGCAGAGAATCACCAGGGGGAAAATCACCCAGCGCCTGGTGACCTGGTCCGCGGGTCACAGGCTTCAGGCAGTCATCGAACGCAAAGGATCTGCAGTCAAGTGCCAAACATGACAACTTTAATTAAGATTACTGTATGCTAATTTGTCCAATTATTTATGGTCCCCTAAACTGGCGGGGGAGTATGTATTTTTAAAAAAGCTATTATTGCTACATGGATCACCTGATTGCGATGTAAATACTCTCAAATTAAAGCTGACCAACTTTAACATCATATTCACTGTTTCATTTCAAATGTAATGTGCAGGAGTGCACAGCCAAAATGACAAAAACAGTGTTGCTGTCCAAAAACATATACAGGTATACATACTACATACAGTACTGGCGCACAATATGGAAACACTGCATTAGGAAACACTGACAAAAGAGTTTGACAATGAATACAATATTTGGCAAAAGTTCTACTTTTGGCATAATAAATGTGATATGTAACAAATGTAATATCAACACAAAACAAAAATTAAGAAATAACAGGTAATAATCATTATACCTTCTCGTGTTAGTTTATGTTTACATAACTGAGCAGTCTAATGTTTCTTATTGTTGGAAATTTTATAACCAGCTTGAATATGTATTCCTTTGTCCAGTATCTTTCTACATAAAATTATAACATTAATGCAAAGAATATGCAAGAAAAGTTGTAACTACTCATGGTCAGTTTTGAATACATTTTTACAGTTTTTTTTCCTGGTAGTTGAGAAGGTATTATTATGTTGCCTTAGTGGTAACACAAAATTCAGTTGATACTTCAGTGCAGGAAAAATAAACAAAAAGACTAGATCTGAAGTACAAATATTTTTACGGAAAATGCACCATAGCTCTGAGATGGAATGCACCCTCATACAACCCCAATGTTGGCTTTAGAGACTTTGGACATCTAAGTGTAAAATCAATGCTTCCTGCATCTGGGTGAGATTTATTTCCCTCCCTTAAAGCCTTGGATAAGAGCCCAGAGCCTGAAGAAGGCATTACTAACCCACCACACTAACAACACCAACAACTCCAACAGCATTACTAACCCACCACACTAACAACACCAACAACTCCAACAGCATTACTAACCCACCACACTAACAACACCAACAACTCCAACAGCATTACTAACCCACCACACCAACAACTCCAACAGCATTACTAACCCACCACACTAACAACACCAACAACTCCAACAGCATTACTAACCCACCACACCAACAACACCAACAACTCCAACAGCATTACTAACCCACCACACTAACAACACCAACAACTCCAACAGCATTACTAACCCACCACACTAACAACACCAACAACTCCAACAGCATTACTAACCCACCACACCAACAACACCAACAACAGCATTACTAACCCACCACACCAACAACACCAACAACAGTGTTACTAACCCACCACACTAACAACACCAACAACAGTGTTACTAACCCACCACACCAACAACACCAACAACAGCATTACTAACCCACCACACCAACAACACCAACAACAGTGTTACTAACCCACCACACCAACAACACCAACAACAGTGTTACTAACCCACCACACTAACAACACCAACAACTCTTATCAGCGGAGCTGTTGTAACCCAGTGGGGAGTGAGGACTACTCTCATTCTCATTGGACAGATGCACATGGTACCATAAACAATAGGAAAATAGAACTGGGGGGGGGGGGGTTGTGGGATTGAAACTCAGGACTGAGATGAAGTGACAGAGATGGTGTCAGCGTGCTCGTGGCCTATGATTCATAATCCTAAAAAAGGATCACAGGGCTGCCTCTTCTCTTAGCTTCACCTTCCCCTGTTCGAGATGCTCTTCTGTCCCCCCCCCCCATCCTTCCCCCCCCCAACCCTTCCCCTAGGCTCTCTCCCACCTCTGCGCTCACACACTCCTCCTTCACAGGTTCACAAATTATCCATCCCTCCTCACCTCTCCTTTGATGAGGTATAACAGGAGGAAATGAAAGAGAAGAGGAGAGGAGAAGAAAGAGAGGAGGGAAAGTGCCGAGCCGCATCAGACCAATCGGAGCTCAGCCTCGCGACCTCTGCCTGACCCCTGAGCGCTTTCTCTCCTCAGAGTTTCTCTCCTTTTCATGTCTTCATTCAGTAAAAGAAAAAGAAGTGAGTGTGTGCGTGTGTGTGTATGTGTGTGTGTGCGTGTGTGTGTGTGTGTGTGTGTGTGTGTGTGTGTGAGTGTGTGTGCCTGTTCACATATGTGTGTGTGTGTGCGTGAGCGTGTGTGTGCGTGTGCATGTGTATGTGTATATATATGTATATATATATATATATACACACACTTTTAGCACAGGTAGTGGGTTTCGCATTATATATATATATATATATATATATATATATATATATATATATATATACACACTTTCAGCACAGGTAGTGGGTTCCGCATTATATATATATATATATATATATATATATATATATATATATATATATATATATATATATATACACACTTTCAGCACAGGTAGTGGGTTGCGCATTATATATCTATATATATATATATACACACAGGTAGTGGGTTGTGCATTATATATCTATATATATATATATATATATACACACACAGGTAGTGGGTTGCGCATTATATATGTATATATATATATGTGTATATATATGAACAGGATGTCTGGCTCATTCTTGTTCCACAGTGCTCTTTTGCTCTTGGTCTTAAGTAAAAGCTGAACGCCAGAATGCAGGATAATAAATACTAATGGAAGGAGCAGGATAAACCTGGTCGCCTTCCCAGACTCCTGCATCCATAAGCGTGATATACTGATGAAATTAAAAATCCCAAGAAAGATTTCCCCGCCTGCCATTTTTTCACCCCCCGCTCACCTTTCAGGTTAATACCGCGGCTCATTCAATTTGCAAAGAATTCACGTAACCTGTCAGGTGTACAAAACCAGGAGAGCACGGGACCGCAAGACGTATTTACAATAATGCATCATCTGTGTATTCCATTCACCTTCAACTGACATTGAACCGTGAGCACAGTCCAGGTAGTTTTTTTTATTTATTTATTGTTTAGTTTTTCTTCAACAAAGCAAATGAAAAAAAAAGCATTTTGACCTTTTTGTCTTTTCTTTTTTAAGTTGCTCAAGTGCTCTGGCAACAATAAGAGCATCTGCCCCCTGGAGGGCTGAGAGTCACCTTCTCCAAATCTCATTGAACAGAAAAGTCACATAAAAAAATTATTAAATCTACAGCATATTTCCTCCTAACGCAGAGAGTTCGGGCTTAGCGAGAGCACGCCTGCGTCTCCTTTCTCCCTCCGTCAGCAGAAAAAAAAAAAGAAAACAAAAGAAAGAATAAAAAAGTGGGAATGAAAGAGTGGAAACGGGTCACGGAATTATAAATAACATTAGAGCCTCTTTCTCCTTTACGGAAGGGCTGTTTGGGCCGGCAGACTCCGCTTTCATCCGCTCCTCCGCTTCAAGGATCCTTTTCACCCTTTGGCTCATGCTTTTTTTTAAAATAAAATGAAACAGGATAAATACATAAGAAGCAGTCCACAAATTCAGTAGCACGTGGCATTTTGCTGGAGAAATAAGACCAACTGCCTTTGAAGAGGCAAACTGTAGCAGCCACTGCTGTAGCAGCAACAGCAACACGTTTTAACACTGCAAGTGAAAAAGCATCAGCCTTCATCTAATTCATAAAATGTACGTGTAACAAAAAAAAAGATAAAAGCCCGTCCCTCTTCACCACCTTTCATCAAAAACACAGTTATGCTATTGCCTGAGACAAAAACAAAAAAAACTAATTTCTTCTAGGTCAGTGGTGGCATCTTCCCTGCCCTGACAGACACACGTTCCTAAATCTGCCAGAAGGTCAGGTGATTTCAGAGAGGAATTTGATTGGACCCCACCCGCCCCCCCAGCTCTACTCCCCAGAGAAGTTAATGCTCATGTATTCACGGCAGAAAGCATTTTTCTCAATGCCAGCAGTTGCCAATTAGGGCCCGTACGCAGAGGACAAGTTTAAATATAGACTCAGATAATCATCAGCTTTACAATGGTTTCCATGGGAATCGGTAGCTGTCTCTGTGGGTCATTGATCTCTGGAAGAAAGGGATATTTGCTCAGCTTAGATCGACTCACAACACAACCACACCCCCTCCCCCCCCCACCCAAGCAAATGCACCTGTAAAAATAAAATAAAATGAAATAAGTTTTTTATGAAGTAGGGACATCACATGACCATCCACAATGCCTTTGTCTTATTGTGGCTTCCATCAGCCACAATAATATTTCAGATTGTTCTCCACTCTGTGCCCGCCCATATTCCGCTGTGGTCTGAAGATGCATCTCTTCAGACAGTACCTCGACTAACTACCACTACTCAGGGTAGGGTGCTTACAATCTAGAATTGCTCTTATCGCTTGTATCCTTCTAATTTGTTCCTGTAGCACTTTCACGTTGCACTTGTACCTCCATCCAGCGCTTATATTGCACTTGTATCATTATCTTGATGTTGTAGCTCATTGTCATGCCTCCTAGTTTGACATATCATAATTTCATGACCTAGCCTACGCTTACTGTGTGAACTGGACTTAATGTGTTTATAGCCATGGATAACTGTTACATAGGGAGTATTGTACATTAACAGACCTATGTTTTGTTGTTGTTCCAATGACATTTGGTATTTACTTAATGTACATTGCTTTGGATGAAACTGTCGGCCAAATAAATGTAATGCAATGTACTGCACTGTTCTCATTGGGTAGAGGGCCACCTGCTCTTATGAT
>NC_049216.1:35570445-35572945 GCF_013347855.1 Anguilla anguilla | reverse complement strand
TCCTCCTCACTCCCTCCTCATCCTCACTCCCTCCCTCCCTCTCTGCTCTCCCTTTGTTCTCACCCCCAAACCCCCCCCCCCCCACCACCTCCTCTTTCTCTCCTTCCCTCTGGCCATTGCGGGTCGCAGATTTGCAGCTGCAGCAGGAAACGCTCAGTGGACCTCATACTTTCAGCCTATCAACCCCCCCCCCCCCCCCCCATCTACCCCCTGCGCCATCCACTCCCCCATCCATCCCCCCCACCCAACAACCCCATCCGTTTCCCCCACCATCCACCTCATCCATCCTCCCCACCATCCCCGCACCCAACAACCCCATCAACCCCAACCTCCACTCCCCGCACCATCCACCAACCCCATCCTTCCCCCCACACCCACCTCATCCACAAACCTCATCTACCCCCCCACTATTCACATCATCCACCAACCCACTCTACCCCCCCCCCCCTTCATTTCCAACATTGTGCCCGGACACTGGACAGAACAGTTTATGGGGATGCATCACCAGCGGACAAAAGCGCTCCATATCGTCATCCTTAACACACGTGTGTCCGGGGACCCGCTGGGAGGGATTTGGAGGGGGTGGGGGGTAGGGGGTAGGGGCGGTAAGCTGAGGTGGGGGGGAGGTGAGAGGGGAAGAAAGCTGAGGGGGGGGCAGGTGAGAGGGGCAGAAAGCTGAGGTGGGGGGGGGGGGGGGGCAGGTGAGAGGGGCAGAAAGCTGAGATGGGGAGGGTGAGGGGGGGGCAGGTGAGAGAGGCAGAAAGCTGAGGTGGGTGGGTGGGGGGGCAGGTGAGAGAGGCAGAAAGCTGAGATGGGGAGGGTGAGAGGGGCAGAAAGCTGAGGTGGGGGGGAGGGGGGGCAGGTGAGAGAGGCAGAAAGCTGAGGTGGGGGGGCAGGTGAGAGGGGCAGAAAGCTGAGGTGGGGGGGGGGCAGGTGAGAGGGGCAGAAAGCAGAGGTGGGGGGGGCAGGTGAGCGAGGCAGAAAGCTGAGGTGGGTGGGGGGGGGCAGGTGAGAGGGGCAGAAAGCTGAGGTGGGGGGGGGCAGGTGAGCGAGGCAGAAAGCTGAGGAGGGTGGGGGGGGGCAGGTGAGAGAGGCAGAAAGCTGAGCTGGGGGGGGGCAGGTGAGAGGGGCAGAAAGCTGAGGTGGGGGGGAGGGGGCAGGTGAGAGGGGCAGAAAGCTGAGCTGGGGGGGGGGGCAGGTGAGAGGGGCAGAAAGCTGAGGTGGGGGGGGGCAGGTGAGAGGGGCAGAAAGCTGAGGTGGGGGGGGGCAGGTGAGAGGGGCAGAAAGCTGAGGTGGGGGGGGGGGCAGGTGAGCAAGGCAGAAAGCTGAGGTGGGTGGGAGGGGGGGGCAGGTGAGAGGGGCAGAAAGCTGAGGTGGGGGGGGCAGGTGAGAGAGGCAGAAAGCTGAGCTGGGGGGGGGGCAGGTGAGAGGGGCAGAGAGCTGAGGTGGGGGGGGGGGGGGCAGGTGAGCGAGGCAGAAAGCTGAGGGGGGGGGCAGGTGAGCGAGGCTAGCGCAGCAGCAGCAGCAGCAGGTTCTCCTGCTTGTTATTCAGCATCTGGCTCAGACTCCAGCTGCCAGCTGACCCCTGAAAGGCAAGCGGCCTGACAGTCACTGCAGCTAACGAGGAGAAGGGGAGCAGATGTGAATTAGGAGAGGCATTCCAATCTGATACTTCCCCCTCTCTCACACACAAGCTGTCTCCCTCTCTTTCTCTCTCACTCTCTCTCTGTCCGCCTCCCTCTGTCCTCCCCTCTCTCTCTCTGTCTTCCCTTCTCGTTTACTCTGTCTCACTCTTTCTCTGTCCTCCTCTCTCTATCCTCATACCTCTGTCCACCCCTCTCTCTCTCTCTTTCTTCCCTTCTCGTTTACTCTGTCTCACTCTCCCTTCTCACTCTCTCTGTCCTCCTCTCACTCACTCTCTTTCTCTCTCTGTCCCTCTCTCTCTCTGTCCTCTTGTCCCTCGATCTCTCTCTCTCTCTGTCTCTCACTCTCCATCTCTTTTGCTGTCTTAATCTGAGGGGAGGGGGTCTACCCATTCCCCAACTGTCAGCGCAACCCAGATCACCCCCCCCCCCCCCCCCCCGACTATCTGGCCTCGAACCCGTTTGCTGGAGGATCCTTCCTTCATCTCTGGCACAAGGGTTAGGACACCAGATGGGATGTGCTAAGACCCAGCTTCTCTCCGGATAAAGATCCCCCCCCCCCCCAAAAAAAACCGCTCTAACAACACTGAGTACATCCAGCATCCCCAGAGTTTCTGAATACTAAAAAAAAAAACCTCTCTCACTCTGGTGTGAATATTGATACACAACCACACACCCACTGCGCAGCGAAAAGCAATTATGCAATGCAGTGGCTAAGGGGGCCCCAGGGCGTAAGGAGGCCCTAAGCACCAAATCTGAGGGGGAGGGGGGACAGTTTGGGATTGTGGACCGGGGGGGGGGGGGGGGGCTGCATTTCATATTTTGAATATTGGTTTTAAGTGAAGACGTGGCCCTCA
>NC_049216.1:35557945-35565445 GCF_013347855.1 Anguilla anguilla | reverse complement strand
CTGCACCACAAACTCACTGAACTACAAACTCACTGCACCACAAACTTACTGAACTACAAACTCACTGCCTCACAAACTCACTGAACTACAAACTCACTGAACCACAAACTCACTGTACTTAGGGAATGTGGCTTGTAGCTCAAAGGTTCTGGGTTTGTCTTCCGGCTGTAAACAGCATGTTGGTAAAAATGTAATCTGTATAAGTCACTCTGGATGAGTGTGTCAGCGAAATCGTATGAAGGTAAAAATAAATATAATAAATGTAAATGCATCATCTTATTCCCATTAACTACTGCAGAATATTCAGAGACAGGAAAAATGACAGCAGTCTACCAGATATGGTCCCTCCCATCCTGTGTCACAGTGACCCCTGCTGGACACATAGCGTCCGGGCAAGGGAATGACATACCGCATTTGAAATCCCCTGTAATTATTTCTCATTAAGAATCCATAATAAACAAATAACTGATGATGATACAAAACAGTTTATAGATTATCTCATGATTATCACTAACACACTGAGCCTATGCGTGTTCAAATGAGTTTAAAAGTTTCATTGTTTGTGATGTGTGATGTGTGTGTACAGGAGAATGAGAGAGAGAGAGAGAGAGAGAGAGAAGGATTGTGTTTCAGAGAAAGAGGAGACAAAAGGAGAAAAAGAGATGAACCTTGTGTGTGTGTGTGTGTGTGTGAGAAAGAAGAAGAGAGAAAGAAGGAGATTGTGTTTGGGAGAAAGACTAGGAGAAAGAGAGGGATCCTGTGTGTGTGCGTGTGTGAGCGTGTGTGTGCGTGTGTGAGTGTGTGTGAGCGTGTGTGTGCGTGTGTGAGCGTGTGTGAGCGTGTGTGAGCGTGTGTGTGCGTGTGTGTGCGCGTGTGAGTGTGTGTGAGTGTGCATGAGCGTGTTTGTGCGTGTGTGAGCGTGTGTGAGTGTGTGTGTGCGTGTGTGAGCGTGTGTGAGCGTGTGAGTGTGTGTGAGTGTGCATGTGTGTGTGTGTGTGTGAGTGAGTGTGTGTGTGTGTGTGTGTGCATGTGTGAGCGTGTGTGTGCGTGTGTGAGCGTGTGTGAGCGTGTGTGAGCGTGTGTGAGCGTGTGTGTGCGCGTGTGAGTGTGCATGAGCGTGTGTGTGCGTGTGTGAGCGTGCGCTCCTCTGCAGTCCACACAGGTACAGATCCTAGTTCACGGTACTAACTGATTCTTGTTTACTGTGTTTCTTGCTGAATCATTCACTCCTGAAAGGCTCTGCGTAAAGATAATTTAACTTTCATCTTCACGAGCTGACACAACAACAATTACAAGCAAAATACAAATCTGAAAAATCGCTACTCTTCACAGTAATCACCAAACTGTAGCAGCCGCCATCACAATACGATATCGAGAACATCGGACCTCAAATAAACAAGGCGCTTAATAATGAATCCACAAGCACCACCTGAGACGGGGGTGGGGAGGGGGGGGGGGGGGTTGAGAGCCACTCGAACCCGGGACTTGCCTGCAGTCTGTCACGTCCCCGCTCGCGTTCCCATTCCTACGCTACGGACCCAGGCAGCGTGTTCCTGCCAGAACAGCTCCGCACATTTCCCCGAGCGTGGAGAGGGCTCGTGCCAGCGATGAAACACACAGGAAATCCACCAGCGGCTCCTTACGTTCCGACAGGAAACGGTATTAAATGGCGCAGCGAGCGAATCCACATACAGACTGTTTTTTTTTTTTTTTTAAGTGTTCTTTTCACCCTCTTACTCAGGCTAAGGCTAAAACCTAATAGCCAGCTTATAGCTCTCAGTCGTGAGAGGGTAGATACGGGAGACCGAAGCGCTGGTCCATTTAGGCCGCGTAAGTGGATGTACTGCAACATGGAGCAGCGCACCAGGGGCTACCAGCAGCCGCCATCGCCTGTAAGACTCAGAAACGCGGCTCGGCGCAGCGACACAACAGCTTCCGCTCAGTTCACCGCAAAACGTCCAGACTTACATCAGCTCTTACAGAGAACAGACGGTCCCTGCCCTGGCCCAGAGCAGGAGCAAACGCTGAATTAACACTGGACATTTTTACTGTGTTCAACTGACACCAGAAAGTCTAATAAAAAAAGGATAGGTGGTCGTTTGCACAGCACAGACCCGCGGACACTCAACAGGAACCGTTTGAAAAAATACGACGTCACCAAAACGAAAAAACGCTCAAGGAAGAAAAAACAGAACAATAGGGTGATTAGAAAAATACAAAAATAAGGCTGCAATAAGATGCGTTTAAAGTGCGCTTAGAAGGTGTATGTGCAGGACATCAGTGTGCGCTACTGTGAAGTGTGCACACTGTGCAGGACTATTCTAGAACTCTTTTAGCTGCTCCAGAGTACTTATGGACCACATGGGGTTCATGACGTTTTATTGCTTGCTGAATAAGAACTGGACCGAAGCAAAGAATTTTAAGACCGGACTGTGAGTCGAAGTATACACATTGTTGATATCGTTGATGTTTTATCAATGGTGGTGGGGCAGGGGGCAAGGGGAGGGGGTAGGGGAGAGAGGAGGAGGGGGGGGGAGGGGGGAAATAAATAAATGTCAGTGTGGTGTAAGGCAAACGGATTTACACGACTGGCCGGCAGACTTTAAAAGCCTAACATCATGTTTTTCAGATCTGTACTTTTCTAATTTAGTTTGGGACTGAGAGCTCGGGCGTGCCAGTCAAGCAGAAAATGAATCAAATCTGTCTGCCTTCAGCTCTCTTCAGATTTCCCAAATGGTAATATTTACTTGTTTATTTATTTATTTATTTAGAGTGTAATGTGTTTTTTTTTTAATAAGCCATGTATCACAAGCAGCAGTGGCTGTCACTTAGCACCGATGTTTCCGCTAAAAATGACCTCATATTATTTAATAAAAATGAATTGAGCATCAGACGTCCATATGCTGGTCATAACGGGGCTATTCTTACCAAATCTACCTTTCAACGTGTTCCCTGTGACCTCAATACGCCGAAACACTGATCAATTAAGTGGAAAGGCCAATGCAGGGCATCGAAGTTAAACCATCCGCGATCGAGCCTGCTAACCATCATAATCCAAAAACACAGAGTCAGCCGAAAAAGCGCTCTCTCTCTCTCTCCCCCTTTCTCTCTCTCACACACACACCTCCTGTCCCACACTCTGTTCCCCATATATATCTTCAGTCTATCATTTCAGCACAATCAGGGGAAGATTCAGTTTCCCATGCCAGCTCTGAGACGCTATCAAACGCAGCAGCGCTGGGCTCATAACCGAAGAGAGAGGCCGCCTGACTCCCAGCCCCGTCCTTATTAAGAGGGGGAGGGGAGGGAAAAAAAATAAAATAAAATCATACGCCGCTATGGCCTCCAGTCCTCCAAGACCCATCAGGGAATTCCCACAATGCCACAGTGACAGTTATCGATAGTTTGCCCGGGTACCTTTTAACCTCCGCGTTTCAACGGCTGTCTCCGGGAAGAACATCCTTCCAGGCATGTCCATTCGTAATGGGGCATTATCATTACAGAAGCCAGGGCAGCGCGTAAGGACACCATCCATCTCTCAAGTTATAGCGTTCCCTGAATAGAAATATATATATATATATATCTATACAGGCAAAGAGGAAGGAAATGGTCATTGACTTGAAAAGAACACAGTTCCTCCTGAGACAGCTCGCCATCGGGGCAAAAACAGTGGAAAGAGTCGAGCAGTTTAAATACGGGAGCACCGTCACAGACAACAAACTGACCTTTTTGAGCCGAGCGTCATCGAGCGCACGGCCAGCGTCAGTCGGGACTGATCTTTCTCGGCGAGCTCGGGAAACAGACACGCGCGTCAGCCGGTACCGCACGCCTTTCACAGCCGCCTGCTCGAGTCAGCCCTGACCTTCAGCCTAACAGCTCGCTTTGGCTCTCAGAATAACTTCAGACAAAGCTACACTGGAGAGGGAGATATTACTGAATAGTAAGATCACAGGGAAACGACAAAGAGCACTGAAACAAAGAGGAGAGGACAGTCGAGGAAGAAGAAAGAATAATCGTCCTTCCCTCACGTCCTGTGAGTCATCTGTTTGAGATCATACCAGCAGGAAAAAGACTGAGATCCCTATCCTTTACAACACTCACACTTTACAAAAAGGTCACATGAATTGGCATTAACTAATGCAGTTGCTAACTGCTAACTACCGAAATGTTACTCCATACAACTACAAACAATTAATGGCAATTCATTTTGGAATTAAAAACCAGTTAATGTACTTGTTAACGGTTAACTATAAGTTTATCCTACATTTTGCTAATGTATAAATAATCATGTAACAAATACATTAGTTAATGTATTTGTAAACTGCTTTCATGCTTAATTAATGTATTTGTACATCATTAATTCATGTTAACAACTACATTTGCTAATGCTAATTCTTGTGACCTTATTGTAAAGTGTTACCAATATAACATGGAGAACATTCAACAGCTTAGTGCCAGTATCTGTTCATGTCATCAATGACACACCACATCTTGATTTTAGCGTTTATTTGGATTTGGCATAGTCCAAAATGCATTTTAGTGTTTAGTGTTTCAGTTCTATATAATTTATGTATGGAAGTATTTCCTTAATAGAATTCTTAATTTCTCATTTGTAATAATAGCAGTGTAACTCAGGAATCTTGAATTCAATTTCTTTAACTTTATTTGTTCTTAATGTAATTTATGTAAATCGTAGGCTATATTTGATTTCTCATATGTCGACTACTTCAACTGACATTCCCCCTGGGAAATAAAAGAATAAAAGTTGTTCTATTCCATTATACACACACACACACACACACACACACACGCACACACACAGCAAGCACACACACACAGCATGCGCACACGCATACACACACACAACATGTGTGTGTGTTTTCAGAGATTACTGATTACATCTGAGACTAATCTGACACTAATTACCACATTCCATTCTTTGCATCATTTAAGTCCCCTGTGTTGCATGGCATGTGGCAAGTTAATTAGTTCCATTCCATCCCATTACATTCTGCGTTATGGGTGTGAGTAGGCGGGCCTTCCACAGCGAGCCACTGTGGCCCCGATGCACACGACGCATTCACGCACACACACACACGCACACGCACACGCACACGCACACGCGCACGCGCACGCGCACGCGCACGCACACGCACACTCACGCACGGTCATCTTTCCAAGCTCTTCCTTCCCAGAAGGCCCTGTGTGATTGCTGAGCTCACCAGCGCTCTGTTTTCCACTGAATAAAGTTCCAAACAGCTGACTTTGGTGAGCCTAAAGTTTGGCCCATGTCTCTGACTGTTTTTAAAAACATATATATTTCTATAATAATGGCTTCCTAGATTTCCATTTCTCACAACTCTGGTCCTTGGTGCTGATAGACACCAATCACAAGACTCCAAAGGCAACCAAAAGCCAATAAGCTGAACTAGATGCTGAAAGCTCTCTTATACCTGCACTAAAGAAGCAATTGAACACAGCTGACAAATCATAAACACCTGTGAAATTTGTCCAATCGTTAAGCCACCCGGAAATAGGAGGACGGTGCCATGTATAAAGATTTGCAGCAATTTCTACATTTCCAAAGCATTTTTAAATATCCATTGATAAAAGCAGAGAATCTGCACTTTAACTGCATGTCTATTGTTTGATTGTACAGAGTACAGAACCAAATCTAATATATACAGACAGACAGACAGACAGACAGACAGACAGACAGATACACAGATAGACAGATAGACAGATAGACAGATAGACAGATAGACAGATAGATAGGTAGATAGATAGACAGATAGACAGATAGACAGATAGATAGACAGATAGACAGATAGATAGATGCACAGACACACACAAGACACGAGTAGTGGTCAGAGTGTTGCCCCACAGAGCAAGTGCTGCCCCACAGATGTGAGTCCTCAGTTAATTAAGCGATTAAAGCCGCAGCCTGGCCAGCGAAGGCTGGGATATGAGGCGCCAGTCACTCGGAGAGAAGAGTGGCTGTCGGGACGCGTTGGGCAGGAGGCACTTCAGCGATGAAAAGCAGCCGATGCTTCGCCTGCGGGTAGCGAGAGCGCCCATATGTCACACTTTTCTCACTCACCAGATTTCAACCCAAAAAAAAACGCATTACAAATTCTGGGAGATTCTGGAACAACATCCTGTTCAGAAGGATCTGCTCTCCGCACGTCTGACACCCCCCCCCCCCCACCCCCCACCCCTTTCACTTTGGGCCATCCTCCAATCCGTCAGGGCGCACAAAACATGAATTATGAACATTGTAACAGGCGATGATTTCAAAAAAAAAAAAATAATAAAATCCATCCAAAAAAAAAAAAAGAAAAGGAGAATTCAGCTCTCAGTAAGAATGAAAAATGGAGAACCATCGAGCCGTTAGCACGCACGTTAGCACGCACGAGGCTGAGGTGGAGACTATCGGGCAGGGACAACGAGAGAAAACATACGCCAGGCAGATTCACAGGGACTGGGAAACAGCAGTGGATCTGCTCAACGCTGCCAACCAAGTTTCCTTCCAGCAGAGTTCATTTACATCCATATTTATCATTAAACATATCAAATGATTTTTTTTCTTTTTTTTTTTTTTTGCTTTCAAGGCAGAAGAAGAGCAGAGGCCTTTGATCAGTAGAGTACATGCAATAAATTATGCAACATTTGGCCATAACAGATTAACTCTGAGAGTGCGGCTTATTACCATAATTATCTTATTGTACCAGGAAGTGATGATCAATCAGACATCTGTCACTGGAAATCCCAGCAAGAATAACACACTGAGTTTCTGTACTGCGGAGACACCTTGAGATAAAGGAAAGAGAGAAAAAAGTAGACACACCAGATAAATATGACCACATGACTCATTATACTGAAATCACAAGCGCAGTGCCATTGGATATTGAATACATTAGTCTCTCCACGGGGTTCCCAAAAAACGGCTATTTCAAATGCGTCTCAAAAACTTAAGATTCCAAATTAAAAACCTCCCAAACAAAAAAAGGAAAAGAAAAAAAAGTCTCTCAACCAGCACTAATTGGGTTTTTGGCGAGTGAAAAGAACAAGATATTAGTTTGTAAAAGAGAGGGGAAAATGACCTTTTTTGTGATGTGGCGCAGGGAGCCGTGCCGGGGGGGGGGGGGGGGGGGAATCATTCGGAGTGTCTCTACGCTGGCGCGATGTGGCGGGGGGAGACGTGTCGTAGGGAGACGTGGCGGGGGGGAGACGTGGGGGGGGGGAGATGTGGTGGGGGGGGAGATGTGGCGGGGGGAGACGTGTCGTAGGGAGACGTGGCGGGGGGGAGACGTGGGGGGGGGGAGATGTGGTGGGGGGGGAGATGTGGCGGGGGGAGACGTGGCGGGGGGGGAGATGTGGCGGGGGGAGACGTGGCGGGGGGGGAGACGTGGGGGGGGAGATGTGGCGGGGGGAGGATGTGGCGGGGGGGAGACGTGGGGGGGGGGAGATGTGGTGGGGGGGGAGATGTGGCGGGGGGAG
>NC_049216.1:35547945-35552945 GCF_013347855.1 Anguilla anguilla | reverse complement strand
GCAGATCATTTATTTGTAAATTAAACATGTAAAACATTTTCTCACCTCTGGTTACCATTCCAGAGGACCCCTCCAAGCTGCTCCCCAAAAACCCACACACTACCATTACTCTACATTTTCGGTTTTTACCGATTTTCACCTTTTTAGAAGGAGTTGATCGGTTTAAACAGGCAGCACATTTGTGATGGATGGCCTAATTTGAAAATCCTAACATTGTTTTATAGGAAACATCAGTTCAAACTGCTTCCATAAAGTGCAGAAAAGTGCCAAAAACAACATGATCATGCTGCCCCATTGCTTGAAACAGGTATACGTGCATGAATGACACACCCCAGCAAGGGGGAACCAGGACACGACGCGAAAGGTGAGAAACTCTCTTCACAGGAACCAACTCAGTACGGCCGATATGAAGGATAATCAGTTAAAGCTCAGAGAAAAACAGTCGTCAGGGTGAGCCAAGGCCAAAAAAAACAGACAGAAGACAAGCTACCTGAGCAAAGAATGAAAATAACCCCCCCAAACGAAAGGTAAACAAAGTCCATCAGCAACCTTACCCATCTCCCCATCTCCCCATCTAACCCGAAAAAAACAGGGGAAAAGGAGTGAACAAATGGCAGCTCTGTTAGAGAGGATTTAGGACCCAGGAGCAGAAATCGCACGGTGAGGCAGAGGGAAGTTAAGTGATAAGTCTTTTTACTAAGACCGTTAACAAGCAAGAACAAAACAACAAGCAATGTGACATGGGAGGAGACACAGGATGGCTAGCAGCTAGGAGGCTAGCAACGGGGTGGCTACCAGTTAGGAGGCTAACAGCGAGGAGACTACCAGTTAGGAGGCTAGCAGCCAGAAGGCTAGTAGCTAGGACGCTTGCAGAGAGGAGGCTAGCAGCTAGGGGACTAGCGTTAGGAGGCTAGCAGCTAGGACAGAGAGGCAGAGACACAAAAACAAAACACATAACTGAGGACAACCAGGAACTCAAATACACAGCAAACGCACACAGACAACACAGACGATGAGCAGGCATGTGAGGAACATGACAAGACAATGATCCAGTTACTGCAACAATTAACCAGCATGAGACACGGCCCACTGGAGATCCACAGAGCACAGGAGATCCACAGGACACAGGGGATCCACAGAACACAGGGGATCCACAGAGCACAGGGGATCCACAGAACACAGGGGATCCACAGAACACAGGGGATCCACAGAGCACAGGGGATCCACAGAGCACAGGGGATCCACAGAACACAGGGGATCCACAGAGCACAGGGGATCCACAGAACACAGGGGATCCACAGAACACAGGGGATCCACAGAACACAGGGGATCCACAGGACACAGGGGATCCACAGAGCACAGGGGATACACAGAGCACAGGGGATCCACAGAGCACAGGGGATCCACAGAGCACAGGGGATCCACAGAGCACAGGGGATCCACAGAGCACAGGGGATCCACAGAGCACAGGGGATCCACAGAACACAAGGGATCCACAGAGCACAGGGGATCCACAGAACACAGGATAGAACCGACACCAAGAAACAGGAGTTTTGGGACCGGGAGCCCAGCCAGCTCACCCCTACCGTCTCAGAGCTCGTCTGAATGCTGGCGAGGGAACTGCAGAGAGGGGATCCAGTCTCTCTTTTGCTGGTCGACCGCCGTCAGCTGTCATCGGTGAGCCAATCAGCAGCTGCAGACACCCCTCCTGGTCCAACCAATCCGGAGGTGACCTGTCGATTGGCGTGCTTCTCAGTCACATCCAGGCTTCCCAGCCAATCAGAGAAACGAAAGAAAGGTGAAGACAGAAGGCAGCAATCGCCCATTACGACCAGTCCTAACATGAATACAGCCAAGCCGTGGCTTGTAAGGAGTACCTATAAGTTATGAAAACAACGAGTCTTGCATTTCCATTGCTGGCATTTAACTGACACGCATATCCAGAGCGACTTCAATTTTTTTTTTTAAATGCATCAGGGGAGAGCCTGACGCATACCATTACATCACATTACAGACATTTACCAACTTACAGAGCTTTTAGCATTTTTACACAGCATCCATTTACATACTTGGATATATGTGCCTTGCTCAAGGAAGCAACAGCAGTAACCTATATGGCAATCAAACCTGCAACCTCCAGGTTACAAGGCCAGTTTCCAGCCATGATTGTGCAGCAGCCGTGGGCAGTGAGAGACAGGCCTCCCTCTGACAGGCTACAGCACTCTGGCAGTACGCCGTTCGCGCTCCAGCGTGTAAGACAGTCGGCAGCTCGTAACTGTATCAGAGGAGAGCAAACATTTTACCTGCAGCTCTCTCAGGAGACACAGCCAGGATGAGAGAACACAACAGAGCTGGGAATTCAAAACAGGGGGAGGAAAATTGCTCCCCTCGAGAAAGACTCACACTTTTGTTATTATAAAAGAAGGCACAGACAAACTCAAAAGCCCCTCAACCCTCTCCAAGCTGTCTGAAAATACTATTTTTTAAAACTTTTAAAAGCATTTTTTTTGGTTTTTTGTTTTTGTACTTCAGACACAGTGACCTTGGTATGAGGGGCAGAGCTGCTTCCCCACAGGCCTGGATAAATCTGTCCAATCAAATTCTGCAGGGGTATGGATCCCGACCAATAAATGCAGTGCAACCTTTCTTATGCAGATATTCAGGTCCTATTGGATTACAAAGCACGTCACTCACTGCAGCCAGGCACAGAGTCAGTGGATTTGAGAAGAGATGCAAAACTGCGCAGACCATGGTGGCCGAAATGTACCTGGGGTTTGAGTCTTAATAAAATCACAAGACCAGAGCTGGGATTGCATTGGCTTGGCTTTGTATAGTTTAATATACCTAGTACAAACATATTTTTGCAGGTTGGTTACATTTTGGTTTCAATTTTAGGTGAAAAGGTTGTGGTTATGACAATTTAACAAATCTGTCCTTGTTTATTTATTTATACATCCTTCCATCCATTATCTATACCCACTTATTCCTGGTCAGGGTTGTGGGAGGTGCTGGAGCCTATCCCAGCATGCATTGGGTTATTTATTTATTTATCTGTTTATTTATTTATGTACTTATTGTGCATTGCTGGCACCGTTGTGCTTATTGAACAGGAACTGACTTGACAATGAGAGAAATACCACTCCCCTGATGGAACTTACTTACTTACTGTCAATTCTATTTCACTACATTTTTGAAAATGTTGCATTATTGACTTAGGGATGTCACCATTCATTGCAGTTAGGAGGATGCAACTATTAAGCATGGTTAAGGAAAAAATGTCACGGATGAGAATTTTTTTTTTCCATTTTTCTTCCTACAAGGCAAAAGGACAGAGTGGGGGAGAGAGCTTGAGAGACAGAGAGAGAGGGAGAGAATGAGAGAGTGGGGGAGAGAGCTTGAGAGAAAGAGAGAGAGGGAGAGAATGAGAGAGAGAGGGAGAGAGGTGGACAGAAAGACAGAGAGGGAGAAAAAGAAAGAAAGGGAGAGAGGTGGAGAGAAAGAGAGAGAGAGGGAGGGAAAGGGACAGAGTGTGAGAGAGTGTGCGTGTGAGTGTGTTCGCCTCACAAGCCGCCGTTATTTCACCCACCAAGTCCACCATCCATACGTCCCACAGGAGGGGGGGTCCCTCGTGAGGTCAAAGGTCAGGTGCTGGGCTAACCGCCGTGGGATCACGCTCTTTGTCCGTTCGCTCTCGAGACGCGAGGTTTTCTCTTTCTTTCCTCCCTCTCTTCCTCATTCTTATTTATTTTTTATCTGTCCTTCCCGGCCTTCATCATTTCCTCTCCCCGGTGACAGGGCCCAGCGCGCAGACGGCCAGGCTGCAGACGGCCAGCACGCAGACGGCCAGCGCGCAGACGGCCCAGCGCGCAGACGGCCAGGCTGCAGACGGCCCAGCGCGCAGACGGCCAGGCTGCAGACGGGCGTGTCTTTCTTCCTCTTTCTCTTTTCTGCAGAAGAGAGCAAAGGGAGGATGAGGAGGTGCTGATGACAGATCTGTCAGCTGGGACAGGGATGACAGTTTAATGGACTCTGGTGTAGCACTGTCGCAGGGGGGCGGGGGGGGGGGGCAGAGATGGGTACACACAGTTCTCATGATGTTCCCCGCCTCCCTACCCTCGGGGGTGACAGAGAGGTCGGGGCAGGGACATCGCGGGTGAAGGGGGGGGTGGGGGGGGAGATGCTGGGGGGGGGAGGACATGGCTCATCACGGCGCAAATAGACCCCCCCGTCTCACACCGCCATCAGAGCCCTGCCCGTATCATCAGGGGGGCAGCTTCAGGGTCGGACCGTTCGCTCCCGCGCGAGCAGCCCTGCTCCTCACTCCTTACCCCCACACTTTAAAAACATTAAAAGTTCCAGCGACCCCCGCCATGGCTGTTTCTGCGAGGGGAGGGCCTGACACACATGATTACATTACAGGAATTTAGCCCCTTACAGGACCTTTAGCATTTCCACACAGTATCCATTTCTACAGCTGGATATACACTGAAGCGATTCAGGTCAGGTTCCTTGCTCAAGGGTACAACAAGTGTTCTGCTTGGGAATCAAACCTGCAACTTTAAGATTACAAGCCCAGTTCCTGACCCACTGCACCCCCCCCCCCCATGGATAGGCCACTTCCCCTCCTTCCTCAGACAGGAGGAGAGAACGCAGACGGAGACGTCTCTCCTCTCGTACGGCTCGCTGGAGCTGACACGGTCCCTTAAACCCGGCGCTCCCCACGCTATCTCTGACCCGACAGAACCAAGCGAGCGGGCGGTCCAAACTAAGGGCGCCGTCTTCACTAAAAAAAGAGAGAAAAAGTGCGGCGTGTAATCCGATTAATCCGTCAAGGTGGCGCTGTCCCCCAGGTGGCGCAGTCTGTCGCTGCTCAGAGGAGCGACGATTCCGCTCATTACAAACCCCCCCCCCCCCCCCCCCCAGGGACCCCCACGGCAGATCAAACATGTTCCATTACGTTGGGCCATCTCGTACGGGGGGGGGGGGGGGGGGGGGGGGGG
>NC_049216.1:35534427-35547745 GCF_013347855.1 Anguilla anguilla | reverse complement strand
GTGGAGCTGTCCCCCAGATGGAGCTGTCCCACAGGTGGAGCTGTCCCCCAGGTGGAGATGTCCCCCAGGTGGAGCTGTCCCCCAGGTGGCACAGTCTCTCGCTGCTCAGAGGAGTGACGTTTCCGCTCATTACAATATTCCCCCCCCCCCCCCCAGGGACCCCCCATGCCAGATGTTCCATTACGTTGGGACATCTCGTACGGGGGGGGGGGGGGGGCAGGGGGGGGGCGGATCAGTTATTAAGCCCCAGACTGAACAGGAACGGTTCTGCGCAAACACACAGAGAGGTGTGTAATTAAACAGCGCTCTCTCTCAGTTTCCTTTTGTTTTACAAAGTCATACCGCACTTCCCCTGCTGAGGCTGCTTATCGCCTTGTAAAAAATATAAATATTTATTTATTTAGTAAAAAATGTTTTATCTGAGCCAGACCTATTTTTTTAAAGCATTTTCCATCACATTTCCATTATAACTGGTGTATTATGGAGTTGTAGTGAAACGTTGTTTACAATTTTGGATTTGTGCAGGGCATTGTATTTACTCTGCAATGAGCACAGGGTCTTATTTATCATACGCCTTAATGAAATAATAACAGCAGTAACAAAAGCAACAGTATAGGGCTGTGTGTCAGGGCTGATCCCAAGAAGATCACTAATAATCAGAGACGCATGTTTTCAAAAGACAGGACAAGACGGAAGGACAGCAAACACTGGTCATTCTATGAATTGAAGTTGAAAAAATTTTCATGAAAATTTTATGTATTTGTATTGTACGTTTACGCAAATGTTATGTGCGACTGTTTGTTTGCATCAGTAGTGTATTTCTGTATGGACCCAGGAAGAACAGTTCAATTGAACAGGGGCTGAGAGGGACAGTACCCTCTGAAAACATGGCTTCCTGTCGAGAGTATGTCGCTCAAATTCTAGAGAAATTCACAGCAGTGTAAATGTAAATGTAAAAACTGCACAGTTGCAGTTTGTGCTTCACGCAGTTGTGTGCATGCAGTTTATGTTCTGCATCAGTCAGACACATCCGAGTCCATGTTCATAGGCTGCGATATTCATAAGGGGCGGATAAGCGAAGCTCGGCATGCGTGTAATGTTTCGCAGTGTGAGTGGGGCTCCACCACTCTCAGACAGACTGAGCGCATCTCACCTGCTGGGGGGGGGGGTTCCAGGTGGAAACGCCTGTGACTCAGGTCCAGTTCCGGCCCAGCAGAGGGAGGGAGGCGGGGCTGGTGGAAGAGCAGAGGGAGGGAGGCGGGGCCTGTGGAACAGCAGAGGGAGGGAGGCAGGGCCTGTGGAACAGCAGAGGGAGGGAGGCGGAGCCAGTGGAACAGCAGAGGGAGGGAGGTGGAGCCAGTGGAACAGCAGATGGACAGGAGCACAGAGAGGTCTGAAGACGCCAGGAGCCTCTTTCCCCACCTCTGAGGGAACTATGGGAGAGGAGGAGCCTCATTACTGAGAAACAGCTGGAGCAGTGAGGACAGCATTTAGCGAAGGGCGCAGAGAACACACTCCAGACCCTCTTGTGTGGGATTTGGAGTGGGGATGATGCGGGGCTGTATTTGGCAGGGGTACAGTCAGGCAGGGCAGCTGAACCCTTGCAGCTGGGGGGGTGGGGGCGGGGGGCAGGAGGGTTGGCACAGCGGCCCAACACACAGACTGTGGCCTAGATTTAATATGTGCCCTCAGCTTTGAAATTAATGACTGAAAAATACATTTTAGTGCCACTGATCTTTTTTCCACTCAGTTCAGATACAATCTTGGTCATTAAATTCTGTGATTGGTTAATATGGCAAATTGAAAAACTGCAACAACAAAAAAAAAGAAAACAGAGTAATAGTCTACATGTAACACTGTGCATGAGCAATAAACTGAGTCAAAAGACAATGTTGAATGAAGGAATGAGTGCCTGAATGAACGAATGAAATAATTAACAAATGAATGAATGGTAAATGGTAAATGGACTGCATTTATATAGCGCTTTTATCCAAAGCGCTTTACAATTGATGCCTCTCATTCGCCAGAGCAGTTAGGGGTTAGGGGTTAGGTGTCTTGCTCAAGGACACTTCGACATGCCCAGGGCGGGGTTTGAACCGGCAACCCTCCGACTGCCAGACAATCGGGCTTACCTCCTGAGCTATGTCGCCCCCATGAATGAATGCAGGACTGTGTCCTGGTGTCTTATAACACTTGTGTGAGATGGAAGGTGGAGCAGGTGGCTGATGGATCAGGAGCCTCTAAGATGGTGCGATGGGAGTCTTATGGGTGAGGGGACGAGGTTTTGGCATGTGGTGGGGAAAGGCATGCAGGTAGTGGGGGGGTGGGGGGGGTGGTGTGGGCGGGGCTTTAGGGCAAGGCCATCTGGCTGGGTGAGACAGATCATATGATCAGCATCAGCAGCAGTAATAACAGCCAACAAATGACACAGCAATAACTGCAGTCACCATTAGGACAGCAGCACTGCTCACAGCAATACTAGGGCATGTTCCCAGAGCATTAGGATAGCAGTGCAGACGTTCAAAATGACAAAATCAAAGGAACAAGGGAAGGACGGGACGGCCTTTTTATAAGATTCAAAAGAGAGGGAATCATGAAAAAGGCAGGAAGGAATAGAAGAGAGGAGACCATCATTACAGGAATGAGATTTGGATGTTTATAGATACGTTTATACTGGCACAAAATATGGAAACACAGCATTTAACGAAGTTTATCACTCTTCATACTTTTATCTGTGTCCTTTCCTGTTGTTCTCAGAGTCATTTTTGTCTGCAAAAATTCATTCAAAACAGTTATCTTCTTGACAATGAGAGGTAATGACATTATGTGAGCATCAGTAATTTGAAAGAAAGTACACAAGCCAAAAAAAAAGGTTTTGTTTGCATGAATATTACCAATTTATGAACAAATACTGGAAATACTGGACAAAGAAACACATATTTTAAGCTGCTTATAACATCTCCCAATGGTGAGATACAATAGACTGCTCAATTACACAGTTATGTAGAACGATGGAATGATTATTACTTGTTTAACACAAATGCAAATTATTTCTTCATCTTTTCTTTATGTTGATGTTGATATTACATTTACTACAGATATTACATTTATTATGCCAAAAAGAAAAAAATCTGCAAAGAGTTGCATTAATCGTCAAACTGTTTATAAATGCAGCGCTTCCATAATTTGTGCCATATTTATTCAATATTTGAAATATGTATTTGTGCCACTGCTGTATATAATGCACGGCATCACTGTAAGCAGACTGGGGGGAAGACTGATTAAAAACATCTTACATTTTTCACTTCAGTCAAACTCCGCTGCAACAGGAGTCTGCAGGAACGCGCAGGCCGCACTTCCACACCGCAGGCCGCACTTCCACACCGCAGCGCTCCGCAAAATGGGTCCTGAGACGGCATGAAAGAGTCGGTGGCTTGTGGATTTTATTAAACGTTAGTGCAGCAAATCTCGGGTTCGAATGAAATACCGGAGTTTGCTTACCCGGTGAGGGTGCCGATGTGGACATGGTGCCTTTGAAATGTAATTAATCTGTTACCATGAGCAAGCAGCCACATGAGATAGCATTCAACACGGAGCTGAAATGCAGCTGGTGTCGGCATGGGGGGGGGTTGGGGTGGGGGGGTGGAGGGGGGGGTGCCTTGAATAGCGTTTGAATTAAATTTGTTTCACCTCATTTCGGTAAATAATGTTAACAGGTTACAGCGCCTGAAGAAAAAATAAATAAATGTCATGTACACTGGTAATTTTTCCTCCAACTGCAGTTTTGTAGATACATCGTATGAAAAAAAAAATCAGCTTGCTTACTCCAAAAGTTTGAGAATGACTATTTTCAAAATAAATATATCTTCACTTAATGGGATTAAAAACAGTCAGCACAGAATTTTAAATGACGAAGTTTAACTAGGATAGCAACACACACACACACTTTAAAGCAGTTTTCCGAACATGCAGCCAAAACTGAACAATTTTTTTTGTTCTTGTTCTTTTTTAAAGGATTGGTTTTCAACTGATTATGTAAAAAAAAAAAAAAAAAAAAAAAAACCTCAATTTGTCATCTCAGGGAAGCAACTTTATTCCGTCCACCAAGTGAGATCAGTCAGACTGTAACTAGTTTGGCTCCCTTTCAAGCGTGGAAATTCGTCTGGAACGCTGAAAGTGGCGCCGCTGACTGGCTCACCGATTGTTCTCCTTTCGAGCTTTTTTCCATTTTCCATTGTCTGACTGCGGAGGGAACACGAGAGGGGCTTTATAAGGCATGGGATTGTCAGACGCGCAGACGGGAAAGGTTATGAGATGTGTGAGACCGCGAGACCGCGGTTCAAAAGGACACCACAACAAAGAGACAGATTATCTGCACAGACAGGCCCGTGGCCATTCCAGAGACAGAGGGAATGGTACCTCGACTCACACGGGGATTCAAACATCATAACGCACCGATACTTTAACAATCAACACGCAAGCGCTGTTAAACAAAACACCTGCCAAATAACAATCAACTGCCATTTGCAGGACGTTAGTACGGCATAATGAGGCTTTGTGCAGATGCAGTGGAACCGCTGTCTAGAAGATGAGAAGAGAAGATATACTTAATTGAACCCTGTGGGGTAATTTATCCTCCTCTGAATCTGACCCATCCTTAGTTACCTAGGAGCAGTGAGCAGCTGCCTCTCTTGGGGAGCGGGACCAACTCCAGTTCTGAGGCCAGTGCCTTGGTCAAGGGAACCTGCAGGAGCGCACCTAACATGCATGTCTTTGAGTGTGGGAGGAAACCTGGAGTACCCGGAGTAAACCCACAACCTTCTTGTGAGGCGACAGTGCTAACCTCTATGCTACCGTGCACACCCTAGTAATTCCCCAAGAACAGAAAACAGAAAGACTCACAGAGATGAGTACAGCCAGGTGTGTTTTTTTTATCAGTTTACTTATCAAATAGAAATTGCTAAAAATAATAAATGAATTTACATAGAAATAAATTAATAGAAAAATTTGATATGCATTTGCATTTATTTATTTGCACATTTATGGCCTTAATTATTAATTTCTGTACTTATTTCCCTATTTATTTAATTTATCAATAATTTAATGTAATAATAAACAGTCTTTCAGTGGCTGATTACATAGTTTTTGATATAACATGGTTACATACTGGTAATGTTTCAGCACCTCCACTGCACACTGAAACCTGGACAGCACCGAAGGGACAGGGCTGAGTTTCAGCACCTCCACTCGGCACTCAGACAGGGACAGCGCCGGAGGAACAGGGCTGAGTTTCAGCACCTCCACTCCACACTCGGACCTGGACAGCGTCGGAGGGACAGGGCTGAGTTTCAGCACCTCGACTCCACACTCAGACCTGGACAGCGCCAGAGGGACAGGGCTGAGTTTCAGCACCTCCACTCCGCACTCAGACCTGGACAGCGCCGGAGGGACAGGGCTGAGTTTCAGCACCTCCACTCCACACTCAGACCTGGACAGCGCCGGAGGGACAGGGCTGAGTTTCAGCACCTCCACTCCACACTCAGGCCTGGACAGCGCCGGAGGGACAGGGCTGAGTTTCAGCACCTCCACTCCGCACTCAGACCTGGACAGCGCCAGAGGGACAGGGCTGAGTTTCAGCACCTCCACTCCACACTCAGACCTGGACAGCGTCGGAGGGACAGGGCTGAGTTTCAGCACCTCCACTCCGCACTCAGACCTGGACAGCGCCCCGGGGTCTGTCTTTCAATAATTCTATCAGGCCGCGGGCAGCATACCAGTGCTTCTTCCCCACCAGTTTCCCTCTTTGCCCGAGTAGCTGCCGGCCCTACACTAGCCTTACGGCCTCACTCCAGGGGAACGTTGGTCTCCCCCTCACTCTGTGTTTAACAGTCTCTGGTTCTCGTTTTTTACAGACTCGGACGTGCCCCGCCTCGTAGCCTGAATCTCGATCCCCGACGCTTACTATCCAGCCCCGAGTGCACTTTCAAAGCACTTTTTCTTTCCCCAACATTTGAGTTAGCCGAATCTCTTCTGGTATTTCACTTCTCCCTGGTCTTAATTATGAAACTCCTGTCACAATAAAAGCCCTCCACGGCGCTATTGCCAGCACTCTCAGCCTCGATCCCACAGCACAGAGCTACATAGCCTACAGTGCTACAATATAAAGACACAGAAACACGTAGCTACAGGAGTGCAGAATAGAGAGCTCAAACAAAACTGTCGCCTCTACTTCTTCACAGAAAATGAGAAAGAGAACCACTGACAGGGGTCCCAAGAGAGGTTTTTGATATGTTAGAGATAAAAAAAATATATATATGAATTAACAGCCTGTTGTCAGTCGACTAATGATTAACCAATTGAATGGATTTGTTCAACTCCAGACCTACATCTTTGAGAACATATTTAACTCAATTTAACATCAAGCCTAGGGACATCACAACCATAATTATCTAATGCAATAATGATTGTCACCACCGCATAGTTTATTTATTTTATTAATTTAACCTTTATTTAACCAGGTTAGTCTCTTGTGATTCAAAATCTCTATTGTAAGAGAGAACTGATCAGGAAAGCAACCAAAATACCTGTTACAGACAAAGACGCGCGCACACACACACACACCCGCACGCACACACACACACACACACACACAGACACCTGCTCACAAACACAGACACACAGACACACACACGCACACACACACACACACACCCGCACACACACACAGACACACACACAGACACCTGCTCACACACACAGACACACACACGCACACGCAAACACACACAGACACAAACACACACACAGACAACTGCTCACACACACAGACACACAGACACACACACGCACACGCAAACACACACACACGCACACACACACACACACACACACACCCGCACACAACCCGCACTCACACGCACGCACGCACACACACACACACACACACACACACACACACGCACATACGCACACACACAGAAAGATCATACATTGAAACTTAAAAAGGAGAAATGCTGTTAATAAAACGAGGTCTTTGACCCAAGCTTTAAATTCACTTTTAGTAATGAGCTCCTGCAATTTAAATCGTTTTTGGAGATCATTCCAAGAGGCAGGAGCAGAGAATTTGAAGGCATTATTTTAGCAAACGCTGCTCAGACCATTGGCACCGTTAGTGAAATATAATCCTGTTATTTAGAGGAATGATGTGCAGACACAGATAAGAAGGAAGTTGGAAGGAAGGTGGTGTATCGCCATTCCTTTCCTCTTTTTCTCTTTAATTATACCTGAAGCAGCAGTAAATAACCACGCCTCAGAGGCCATGGGAGATGCTTCCCGAGAAAAACGTCGCCACAGTTAGATACCTGGGTTGGGTGACCATGAGACAGCCAATCAGCAGCAAGGCCTCGCAGCTTCCATGCGATTGACAAAAACACATCACATGATCACACAGAAGCTGTACAACCTCGCTGCTGATTGGCTGTTTTATCAACACCCAATCGGTAACAGTGGTTATATTGTTATTTATTTATCCAGAAGCATTTCACACAGCCTCTTTAGTTTGGTTGTTTACTAACCACTTCAGGTATAAATAAAAAGAAAAAGACGAGTAGAAATGTACTGCCCCATATGGTGGCCATTGTGGAGTTATTGTATTCGCTAATTATTCAGTAATTATCTCTGTGGTATATTGCCCTACCTTAGCCTTTATGTGATGACAAGGGACATTGACTGACACAGTGGTTTGGATTGAAAAGGGAAATCATTTGATGGGAACTGGAGAATAATGTAAAATCTTGTGATAAGTTTTCACCAAAATAGGCTATGAAAAATATTTAAACGACTGCATTTTTATCCTATAACATTGAATTGAATGAACTTTGTGTGAACTTTTAAAGCTGTGGAAACTGTTTGTGTTTGTTTTGTCCCCACCCACAGTAATCATAGTCAAGAGATGTAGGTGGTTTGCATGAAAAAATGATCACTCTAGTTCTAGTAATATTTATCAGAATTGAGCCAAATATGCGAAATGTAATATGCATTACCCCGACCTCCCTACACTAATGGCAGCACACTGGCATGAGAGATCTGAGACTCTTGGCTAAAACAGCAGAAAACCCCAGCCCTGATTATGAAACTCTTTTCGCGCGGATGCTTTGATAAGCTGTTCCAGTTGCAGCTGCGTCTGTGGGCGCAGAGGGTGACCCCGTAGTGTTCAGAACCTGGCCCATCGCCCGAACGCCCCGCTCCAAATCTCAGATTCCAGCAGGTCGTTCGGACACGCTCCTCTGATACCGCCTGTGGAAACAGCGGAGAGTTATTCACCCGCCGGAGTGTCTGTCCGTGATATTGCAACTCTTTTTGGGGTTGGAGAGAGAACAGCTCACCGCCCAATGGCAGAAAGATTATGGAAAATATATATACAGAAATTAATGACAAAGAAAATAAATAGGGAAATAATTACAAAAATTAATAATTAAGGCAATAAATGTGCAAATAAATAAATGCAGAAATACACCTTTTGTCAGATTTTATCTATTAATTTGTTTATTTCTCAGTATCTTCATTTATTTTTACAGCTTTATGCCATTTATATTTATTCATTAATTTATTTATTGAGTCATTTATTTATAATTTTTTAAAATTTATTTTTAATTTTGGCATTTTTGGTCCCCCATACACTAGAGCAGGAGTAAAACATGCTAATGAAGATCAGTAAGCTACCGAAGGCAGAATAACTCGCCCGTTGGCACTGTGCATGGCCGCCCTTTCCAAATGTTTTTTTTTGGGGGGGACGAGTGTAAAAGTGTGCCAGCCCGCACCATACAAGCCCGTACGCTCGATAGGCCTCAAGCACATCCATTATTAATATGGCGTTGAAAGAAGGGCTGCCAGAATCAAAGGACAGACGTTGTTTTTGATACCTGTACAGAATTCTCTATCAAAGACAGACACGGGACAGTTAGCTCCAGGTGAGGCAGTGGGACTCCACCTGCAACACATCGCACCAGCACAACCCGTCAGACACTGGAGAAGCTTTCTGAGCCGCGCCAGGAACACAAGCAGTCTCATCTCATTCCTACAGAAACAAAACCAGCCTCATCTCATTCCTACAGAAACAAAACCAGTCTCATCTCATTCCAACAGAAACAAAACCAGTCTCATCTCATTCCAACAGAAACAAAACCAGTCTCATCTCATTCCTACGGAAACAAAAACAGTCTCATTTCATTCCTACAGAAACAAAAACAGTCTCATCTCATTCCTACAGAAACAAAACCAGTCTCATCTCATTCCTACAGAAACAAAACCAGTCTCATCTCATTCCTAAAGAAACAAAACCAGTCTCATCTCATTCCAACAGAAACATAAACAGTCTCATTTAATTCCTACAGAAACAAAAACAGTCTCATCTCATTCCTAAAGTAACAAAAACAGTCTCATCTCATTCCTGCTTTTCTGAATGGTGAAAAAAACAAGAGTATGTCAAACTTCAGCATGATAAAGTTCCCTTAGTCACTTTTTTAGTGATGAAAACTGCTTAAAGATCAGAAGCGCAAACAGCATTGAAGTCAGTGAACTGCGGAGGTCGGTGGCAGAGTGCTTCTGCATGCCGCTCTCGCATCAGAAGAGAGGGCCATAAAGCCATCATCATCAGTTCAGCAGACACTGATGTCTCTGTAATGTGCTTGGCATTTCTCAGGGAAATAGGTACTCCTATTTTTATGCAGTGTACGTACGATCACACACAAGGCTGGAAAATATGTAGGGGAGGGGCTTTCTGCAAAAGCCCTCAAAGGGGTTCACGTGTTTACAGGGGTGCGATTTGGGTTCTGCCTTTTGTAGGGAAGGACAAAGGCGGGTGCTGTTAAATTATTGAGGCGCACACCAGAAGTCCCAGAGACGTTCACTAAGTTGGGAAGTAGCCGGGAGCCTAAAAGCAGAACTGATGCCAGCGTTGGAGACCTTCACTGGCATTCTATATGCGCCCAAAATAATCAGCACTGACAGATTTACTGACTGGACTGACGGAAGGGTCACCTGTTCTGCGCAGGTGAGACTGGCAGCCAACAATTGCCACCCTGCTTAGATTGTTTAGTGCGCCAAACATTTTTTATATATCTTTTGATTAGATGGAAAACAAAATTTAATTAAAATTACTTTATTTGAGGAAATTACGCATATTAAATATATGTAGCAAAGAAAGAAAATCACTGAAAGACTTACAGTGCAGTCTGCACTCAAATATCGCACTGTGTACATCATCTTTGTAATTCACTATCTGTAAATTTCAGTTTTTATTTTTCAGCGATTGTATTTCTACAATACAAGCTTTTCGTTTCCCTCGTCTCTCCTCTGAAAACAAACCTGCAAAAACTTTTCACTGGAGAAGTAAAGAGAAGAAAAGTAAAGAGACCTTAAAAGTCCAAGTCTTCCTCCAAAAGTCACACTCACACTCACACTCGACACACACTCCACACAAACAGACGCACACACGCTCACACACACTCCACGCTGCACTCCACACACACACACACACACACTCCCAGTCCTGTCCCTAGCGATAACCCCAGCGCCAGCATGGCAGCAGGCAGCAGGGTTTTTTTTTCCTGTTTATGAGCCCACCCCTCCTCTCCTCTTTCACTGCCACAGTCCATCTCCCTCCCTCCCTCCCTCCCTCCCTCCCTTTCACCGGGCGGATAAACCGATGAGGGAGCCGCCAAAGGCGCCGAGCGCCCAACCGCGCTCTGATTCGCCCCCCGCTCCGCGAGCGCTAAGCGCCATTTTCCACCGGGCCAAGACTGGGGAGCCCCCCTGCCCCCCCCCCCCCCCCCCCCCCCCCCCCGGGCCCCGGTGAGCACCGCCGCGCTGCGTTTTCCGGGCCGTAATGAGAGCGCTATCGAATAAGCCCCCCCCCCTCCGCGGCCGGCACGCTGCGCAGATCCATCACTGTCCCCGCCCAGCCGCCGCGCCGCCGCGCTAGCCGGCTCATGCATATTTCACCGCGCTGCTAGCGCCGCTAACACCGCGCTGTAATAAAGCCGGCCTCGCTAGTCATCCATCTCCCCCCCCCCCCCCCCCCCTCCTCCCTCCCCCCCGGCTTTTACACCCGAACCCGGCCTCGCGCAGTCATCCATCTCGCGCCCCCCCCCCCCCGGCTTTTACACCCGAACCCCGGCCACGCCAGGACGCCCTGCAGCCGCCAGCAAGCCGCAAGGCTAACAAACTGTTGAGTTTCACAACGCCGTGTGTTTTATAATCCAGCCAACCGGCTGCTGCAGCGAAGCCGAGTTTGTGGGCTCGGTCAAAACAGACAAATTTTATCAGAAATTAAAAGTCCATTTAAAAAATTAAAAAAAAACATTTACTGGAGACAAATACGAGAGATGAGCTTTTAAATAGGGTTCCTTCATGGAACTCGAAAAACCCCATGGTACAGAGAACAAAGAGAGGGGGAGAAAGATGGAGGCGCTGCAGTCCCATCTGATGACTGGCTGTGAGCTCTCATCAGAAAGGTCCTTCCTGTGCAAGCCAGACTGCCCTGCTCTCAAAACTAATAAGGCTGGAGTCTAAAGCCAGGCAGATGAACTCTCATTCATTTACACACGTGGCGTAGACTCTCCATCTGTTCAGTCACTAATATTGAGATGTTTAATCAATGAAGGGTACGTTGCTGGGGGATGAACCCATGCAGAAAGCTATCACAGCAAAATCCCCACTCCTCATTTCTTATTCACAAAAAGTAGCACTGTGTTTAATTTTGCCTCATCCGCAGTAAATTCATTACAATATATAATTTATGAACGCTTTTTAAAAAAAAGAATTACTCCGGGACATTTATTTATCACGGCAAATAAACTCAGCAGAAGTTATTACACATCACTCGGATGTCTTTGGGGTTGTTAATTACACCAAATGTTTACTGCCCACACGCAGTCTCATTCCCGTGTCACCAAAATGAATTCAGGGGGGGAAAAAAACACCGAAATTTATAATCCTATCTACCTTTCTCTAGCATAATGCCTTTTTAAATAGCGAGTATATTCCACTGAATTTGTCAGGGGTGAAATGCATAGATGCTCCACAGGAGTCATTAAAATGCACCGTTTCCAACAAAGAAATAAATGTTCAACAAAAGGAAGGATCTGAACCATGCGCAATTCTCTAATCCCCGCGAGGCACGAGGCCACAGACGTGTGATCGGAATGTTTATAACTGAACGTTCTAACGCTGACGTCTCACCCACTACCGCTAAGCAGCGGGGTTCTAGAACACTGGCTCGGAATTTTGGAATAAAACATTCCGAAACACGCTGCTCTGGCACTGCTACAGTGGGGCACACGCAACGCATGCAGTGCAGAGCACAGTGAGGAGACGAACAGACCACTGTGTTTAACAGATCATTACACGCCAACGTACACAATAAACAATTAAATTACAACACAATTACCGCTGGATTAAGTGGCTCTCATTCTCTATAGGTACTGCAGTCCCACTGCCATTAGGGCCTAATTTGGTCAGTAGAGTATATAATTACATATGTGAATGTCAATGGTATGCTGCATGTCTATGATGCACTTCTATAATACTAATAATACTACTAATACTGACAATAATAATAATTATGATTATTATTATTATTAGTAGTAGTAGTAGTAGCAGTATAGTAGTAGTAATAGTAGTAGTTGTTGTCATAGTAGTAGTATTACTGTTATTATTATTATTATTATTATTATTACTATTATAGCCCTTTCGTGCATGTTAATTGTATCCTGAAGAGCTTCACAGAAAACAGTAGAGATGAAATTTAAAATTTTTAAAAAGTTACAGAAAAACAGAGTCCAGGGGACAGAAATGAAAAGTTCTGCCATACGAGTATTCCACCCATGAACTCAGCCAGCTGATCTAATTAGCTCTACCTCCAGGCTGAAGGACTGTGCTAATTAGTAAATCCAGGTATTTGGAACAAAAGAGTGGGGAGAACCTTTCAGTTTCTGAAACTGGAATTTTCTACCTCTGGAAAAATAACAAAAGCATGCATTGTGCTTATCGAAATGTCATTTATATGAATCATGCGGGCGCTGCAAAGTGTTATGGGTAAAACCGAGCGGTCCTGCGACTTCATCGGGCTCCTTTAAAACGTCAAAATCACAAACGAATCCTGGGAGAACAAACAAACATTACGAAAGTGGTTTCTGCATTCTCTCACATTACTCAAATCACTCAGCAACATCACTTACAGTACAATGCGCTTTGTCTTTTCACCCAAAACAATAAATTAAGCAATGACTACGAAAGGAGGAAGAGGCATGTCCTCCGT
>NC_049216.1:35519427-35529427 GCF_013347855.1 Anguilla anguilla | reverse complement strand
TTAACATTAAGGTATTTACTGCAACACACGCAATGTTAAAAACATGCATACATACCTCCTATTTACAGGGCAACAATAAACAAAGAAAGTCAAATAATATATCAAACACTGCTGTGTAATAATTTTCGTGTTTAAAATGAGTCATTTCCAATGAGTGCACACATGTTAATGTCATATTCTATCACCTGTAATTAATCTGAACTACTCTGCATATGACCGCTGCAGTGTCGACTAAAATGAGCTGGATAGTGCAGACATCTGGGGATGTTTGGCCCTGATTATTGTAAAAGAATTAAAGCTAATTCAGGAAGATTATATGTGTGCTTGTGTGTGTGTGTGAGTTTTGCGGCTTGGGCGGGGGGGGGGGTTTGGGCGGGGGGGGGGGAGTGGGGGGTTTGGCAGGCAAAACTAATAATCGACGCTCTATAATCAACATTACAGAATTTGCAGGAGTCTCGCTTTCACACGCTCCTCATTTAAAGAGTCTGGGAGTCTCGGGGGCAGGGAGCATAAAACCAGGGAAATTTACGGCTGCTTCTCCGTCTTACTGCTTCCTCCTGCACAGATTCTTCTCTCTTTTTTTGCCAGAAGCTGTCCCCAGAGACCATCCTTAACGGGGGAGGTCTGTCCATTTCAATTTGTCCCGGCCAATTTGTCACACAGTGTTTTTTCATCTCTATTTATCGCTGTTGGTTGTTGGTGTTTATTACAGGGGCAGGCCAAAGGTGGAGACCTGTCTCTAAACCATGGCGGTAGAGAGCGAGACCGTGTCGTTTCAGACACAAGGGCAGGTACACCTGCGAAATCAAAAAAACATTAAACACCTGGTTTACCATTAAACACCAGGTTTACCACTAAACACCAGGTTTACCACTAAACACCAGGTTTACCACTAAACACCAGGTTTACCATTTAACACCAGGTTTACCACTAAACACCAGGTTTACCATTAAACACCAGGTTTACCACTAAACACCAGGTTTACCATTAAACACCAGGTTTACCACTAAACACCAGGTTTACCATTAAACACCAGGTTTACCACTAAACACCAGGTTTACCATTAAACACCAGGTTTACCACTAAACACCAGGTTTACCATTAAACACCAAGTTTACCATTAAACACCAGGTTTACCATGCGTGAAACACCCTCATTACGGTCCAGGGCAGCAGCCCTGCGCAACATGGCCGCCATCGGAGCGGTAAAGGGATTTATCCCATCCATTTCGGAGCACAGCTGACATGTAATGCAGCCGTCCCCCATGCAGCTCACAGGAAATGTGAAAGTTACGGAGAGAATAGCGATGAGCCCAGTTTTAATTATTTGCCAGCACAGTTTTTTTCCCTTCTCTTCACCTCATAAAAATGATAACGACTCCTCCACTGCTATGCAGCACTGGGGAAATACAGGGATGAGTGACTCGTTCTCTTCTGTTGAATGTGTGTCTCTCTCTCTCACTCACTCTCTCTCTCTCACTCACTCACTCACTCACTCACTCACTCACTCACTCACTCACTCACTCACTCACTCACTCACTCACTCACTCACTCACTCACTCACTCACTCACTCACTCACTCACGCATACACTCACACATGCATGCACATACAGATACACACAAACACAAGCTTGCATATGCATGCACACACACACACACACACACACACACACAAACACAAACACACATGCACACAAATAACTATCCCTCAGGCAGTGTAGGATCTGGGCTGAGCCTCTATTCAGTCTAAGCAGAAACTGCACCCCTAAACCACACACAGGAGAGACTGCACCCCTAAGCCACTCACAGGAGAGACTGTACCCCTAAACCACACACAGGAGAGACTGCACCCCCCTAAACCACACACAGGAGAGACTGCACCCCTAAACCACACACAGGAGAGTCTGCACCCCTAAACCACTCACAGGAGAGACTGCACCCCTAAACCACTCACAGGAGAGACTGTACCCCTAAACCACTCACAGGAGAGACTGCACCCCTAAACCACACACAGGAGAGACTGTACCCCTAAACCACACACAGGAGAGACTGCACCCCCCTAAACCACACACAGGAGAGACTGCACCCCTAAACCACACACAGGAGAGTCTGCACCCCTAAACCACACACAGGAGAGACTGCACCCCTAAACCACACACAGGAGAGACTGCACCCCTAAACCACTCACAGGAGAGACTGCACCCCTAAACCACACACAGGAGAGACTGCACCAATAAACCACTCACAGGAGAGACTGCACCCCTAAACCACACACAGGAGAGACTGCACCCCTAAACCACACACAGGAGAGGCTGCACCCCTAAACCACACACAGGAGAGGCTGCACCCCTAAACCACTCACAGAGAGACTGCACCCCTAAACCACTCACAGAGAGACTGCACCCCTAAACCACACACAGGAGAGACTGCACCCCTAAACCACACACAGGAGAAACATCACATATCTCTGTTCATTTCAGCAGCCAAACAAACTCATAAATCCACTCAGGAAATTGGGGAAATGAAATGAAAAGAAAGGTGATGTCGGCTGCGCCCCACACCGCCGGTAGGGCCCAGATTTACTGCCGTGAGAACAGGGGTCGCGCACCGCGGTGAGAAGCACGGTCCCACGCCTCTCCCCAGGTCAGAGATTTCTACAGTTTAAGTGCTTTAATAAAAACCCGAGCTAAAGGATCCGTCTCTGCCGCGTTTAGCTTCGGGACGCGCGGTTCTGTAGCGCTCTCGTGCGAGAGGGAGAGGAGCTCCTGAGGCTGGTGCTAAGCGCAGAAGCGTCCTGCAGGGCTACCAGCTAGTTTACTCTTCCAAACGCCACGGCCTCAGCTGAGAGAAGTGAACGAGCCGCCACTCCTCCGGAAGAACGGCGTTAAAAAGGAAAGGTTTCGCCGCTGCTGGGTGGCTCGCCCAGGTAAGTCCCTCTGACACGATCCCACCTGTACTTCCTGATCATACTGCACTTCCTGGTCCTGCCGCACTTCCTGGTCTCCTGGCCATGCTTCATTTCCTGGTCACGCTGCACTGCCTCCACGGTCAGAGCAGAAACCCTGGTCATCTTCGGACTGCACGTCTTCAGGTATTCCCAGTTTCTTCTGGGATTGTCTTTGGGATAGTAATGTCATAGATATAGCTGCTTAAAGCCAGGTTAGCAGCGTAGTGAAGAATCACAATTATTTGTGATATTGCACTTGCATTGCTCAGAGTACAGTAACACAGATGTTCTCCACTTTTCTAAGTCGCTCTGGATAAGAGTGTCTACTAGGAGACGGCAATATAATGCAATAATATACACAATCAGAGCATTCCAAATCGGGAGAAAATAGGAAGACTTAAAATGTGAAACAAAGAAATTAAGGGTTTTGCGGTAGTGCAGCTCCAACGGCCTCCAGATGCCGCATTGTGACAGATGGGTTTTTTTCCTCCTCCTTCTCCTCCTCCTCTTTTTAATCATCAAACTTCTGGGCTTTTCGCAGCTCATGTTTCCTCGGTGTTCATGTCTGTTTTAGCCCCTCGGCATCACCATCCATCAAACGGGCTCTCCAGCCCCGGCCGTCCCTCACCGCTCTCTCCCCAGTCCGCACGGAAGCTCTGCTCCAACAGCACAAATCAATACTAATGATTCTGATGGCTGTATTTATTGGGCCAAAAAACAGCCAGGATTGGGGCCCGGGATCCAATCGATTTACGTCCCTACCTTTGACTCACTTGACGGGCGACAAGTTCACAAAAGGTCCGCAAAGTTCGGCGATTCAAGTTCAGGCTTTTCCACACTGCGCCTGTGACAGGGAAACACTTGCGTTTACCGTAACTGCTGAAGGTGACGGATTTTACCTGCCGTAACCGCACGGCTTTGTGTGTGTCTGTAAGCAGACTTCTAGGATGCACTTCCAGTTGTTTCCCTAAAGGCCAAAAGCATTTGTGTGGGGAGGGATGTGTTCATTGAAGTCTGAAATAATGAAAATCAAGGGATGAGTTTTTTTTTTTTTGTCGTCTCTTCGTGCTGAAAAAGAACCAAGCAGGAGAAACGTGGGGAGAGATGGCAAAGCCCGCATCCTATTGGCTGACAGATCAGACTAGAGCTTGGCAATAACAGTGTGACCTTTAACAGGAACGCTGTGATCAGCCTACTGTAGCCCAGAGATCTGTTTTCCCCCACCCTCATAGAGATACAGCAGTGAAAAAATGAATTTGTACCTTTATCTAGCTGATGGTGCGCAACTGATATCCAGCGAGCCTGACATAGTAGCAGCAGGTAACCAATGTATTCCAAGCAGGACGTATTTTCACACCCATTTGAAAAGTCTAGAAATCTTATAAAAAGTCTGTTCTCTTCATCCGCGGAGATTCTCCTGAGCTCAGGGAAGTGTCCCAGCACTCTGTTATTAAAGAGGAACCCAACTCACACGCCGGAGTCACCGTCCCCGAGTCAGAGCGCCGGAGTCACCGTCCCCCAGTCTGAGCGCCGGAGTCACCGCGCCGAAGTCACCGTCCCCGAGTCTGAGCACCGGAGTCACCGTCCCCCAGTCTGAGCGCCGGAGTCACCGTCCCCCAGTCTGAGCGCCGGAGTCACCGTCCCCGAGTCAGAGCGCCGGAGTCACCGTCCCCGAGTCAGAGCGCCGGAGTCACCGTCCCCGAGTCAGAGCGCCGGAGTCACCGTCCCCGAGTCAGAGCGCCGGAGTCACCGTCCCCATGTCTGAGCGCCGGAGTCACCGTCCCCGAGTCTGAGTCACCGTCCCCGAGTCTGAGCGCCGGAGTCACCGTCCCCGAGTCTGAGCGCCGGAGTCACCGTCCCCGAGTCTGAGTCACCGTCCCCGAGTCTGAGCGCCGGAGTCACCGTCCCCGAGTCTGAGCGCCGGAGTCACCGTCCCCGAGTCTGAGCGCCGGAGTCCCCGTCCCCGAGTCTGAGCGCCGGAGTCACCGTCCCGCAGTCTGAGCGCCGGAGTCACCGTCCCCGAGTCTGAGCGCCGGAGTCACCGTCCCCGAGTCTGAGCGCCGGAGTCACCGTCCCCGAGTCTGAGCGCCGGAGTCACCGTCCCCGAGTCTGAGCGCCGGTGTTTATCCTTATGGGGGCTGTTTGTGCACAGATTAAAGGCGCCCGCCCTCATCGCAGGTCCAGGACAAACGGCACCTGAGTTCAGGGCCTCGGTACCAGAGCAAGCAGAAGACGAATTAAAACCGATCCCTGGCTCCCGATAAGCCACGTGACTGAACAAACAGCGTGCGGTTCAGAACGAGGCGGAGGTCAGCAGAGCAGGGCGTGTGCGCGCTCTCTTACTAAACAATCTGAGCATTCCGGTGCTGGCCCATTAAAAAGAACCATTTGACCCTTTGAAGAGCAAGATTTTTAGAATGTTTTTTTTTTCTTTCCAAAATTCTAAGTCTTTGTTCTAGAACTCCACTGCTTCCAGTCACCAGTAGTGAGTGTCACATCAGCAGTAGAATGTTCGGTTAAGGACATTCTAAACACACATTTGCTATCTTACACCATAAACGGCTAAATCTACCACTGGCTTCCAAAGTTTTAACGGAAAATGCTTACATTCAGTGGTACAGATTCACATATAGACCAGCCCCCTAAAACAAATTAAAATTCTTTTGTCAACAATGCATTTCTAATCACACAATTCTGTATTCACACATAGTGTCACTTCTTAACTGAGCCCAGTCATCTTGGCTGGAGATTGGGGCCTTTATTCCTTTAAAGACTAGTCTCCAGAGAGAAGGCCATAACCCCTTAAAACTGTCCTCCTAATTCATAATGTGTTAAACAGGAGAGGAGAGCCTGAATTATGAGGTAGCTTTAAAATAATATAGACCTCTACTTCAGATATGGTTTTAAAAATGTGTTTTTGGAATTGAAGAGGTACTACAGTAAATCATGAGATACTAGAACTGAAACAGTGGGGCACGAATACATATGCATACATACACAAACAGACACAAACACATACAGAAATATACACAGAAACGCACACATACACACATAGTGCATACGTACACACATACACTAACAAACATACATGCACACATATACAGAAATATATGCACAAACGCGCACACAGTGCATAGTTATACACATACACAAACAGACACACACACAGATACAGAAATATATACACAAACGCACACAAACACACATAGTACATATGTAAACACATACACTGACAGACACACCCACTGAAATACATACAAGTCCTAACATACATACATACACACACACACACACACACACACACACATATGCGCAGGAGGGTCTAATCGACACAGCACATGACACACACATCGAGGGTAACGCGCACGCGCCCAGACGGAGGAAACACCAGCACACACCTCCACTCCTCACCGGGCCCTCAGACATATTCGTGACAGCTACATCTGGCAGGAGGCGGTAAGACGAGCACGTTAGCCGGGCGTCCCAGCCTTATCGCAGCAAACCGCACCGAAGCCAGGCCGTGTTCCACCACGAGCTCAACAATGCTGACGCCGACGCTTCTGGGTAATTATTTTAGCGCCGTTGTTGCCGTTGCCCAGAGGACCTGCTCACAGCCCACAGGCCACGCATCAGTTCACCTTGTGTGATATTATACTCGTATTTGCAAACGACCGCAGCCTCAAAGGCCTAAAAAAAGCTGCTAAGCTGCTATCTTCACCCGCTACTAGACCAGCGCAAAGGCCGGAGTTCTGTGATAGGCCTACCACAGAACTGTTTCTGTTTATCAATGACTAGTCTTATTTTATTTATTTACTTATTTTCCAAATTCGAGACACTTGACTGGCTACCATCATTGTGGTCCACTCGACTAGCGGATACAGTTGGGCCTCATCTCATTTATAGCTCTGGTCTTAGTATATTTTGTTTTTATTTCAGATTATAGACATCTGATTGGCTGCTATCATCACGATCAACTTGACCGGCTCATGCGGTTGGACCACATCTCCGCACTCCCCTCCACGGGCTCCCGTGATTGGCTGAGCCCTCTGGCCCATCCCTACCCCTTCCTCACGGCCCCCGCCACAGCGCTCCCCTCCTCTATTGATCGGTTCTATTTAAGGTCCTTCAGGCCCAGGTGTAATATTGAAAAGCACTTAGAGCAGTGTTCATGCGCTTAATATCTCATTTCCCAGCAGGCCCCGCTGGAGGCAGCCGTCCCGTCCGCGGCGCGCGTTTCTGGCGGACGGGCCCCGCGGACCGGAAACCGATCTGGGCCGCTGCTAAGTGGCACCCGCGGCCGGCAGCCCCACGGGACGGGGCGGGGCATAACCGGCCGTAGCGTCGCCCCGGAAACGAGGGAGCGCAGTCGCCAGGACAACCCCCCCCCCCCCCCCCCCCCCCCCCCCCCCCCACAGTGAGTCAGCCCAAGCTATGCAGGAAGTGGCCTCCTCCGACTCAAAGACTAGACCAACTAGTGGAGCGTGGAGTGAATTTTAAAAAAGCTTGTTTTGAAAGAGATTGCATTTATTGATTTAAAAAAAAAAAAAAAAAAACAGCAGCTAACAACACGTGTGCTGGTCTGAGAAGCACCATGCTGGAGGGCGCCCGAACCCAGATGGTTGTAGCAATGACCTTGACCTTGACAAATACACGTGGACATTCCACATTTGCAGGAAAAAGGGGAAAAAATTAAAAACAAAAAACTTCCACTCATGTTGTGTCTGAGACTGTAAAAGTGTGTATTAAATGTCCCTCAGGGTTACTCTCCCCCTCTCTCTTCTGGCGCTTGTAGTTATCTCTGCTTTTAGCACTGTGTTATGTGGCCCTGTGGCCTTACAAGCCAGTTAGAACACTTCTTTCTTTTTTAAAAGAATAAATGTGCAAGAAAATGTGAATGATGCTCTCTTCCTGTACATAACCACTGCACTCTCACCCCCGTCCTGTAGGGGGTGCTCAGGAGCATACAGTGCTTCATTTGTGAGCACACTGCGTGACATCACAGATTGACAGTCATCACACGTCATCACAACACTAACCTGGCAAAGGCTTACAGACAAGATTTTGTGAAACAGTAAAGACATTATACTTACTGGCATTCGGCTTCAAGAGTGGCTAAAATTTTCATATCGTTGAAAGTCTTTCCCTGCGAAGCATCCCGTTTGTTTGACAGCGACATGTCTCCACGGTAACAGCTCAGCCAACCCCTCCCGTGAAGTCACAGAAGATGTTTCGTGTCGCAAGCTGACTGAGCACATCTACGGGGGAAACGTCCTCGGCAGGTACGCAGGTTTATGAAGTTTGCAGACTCAGTGTCCAGCTCAGCCCTAGCCAATAGCGTACCGCAGCTCCACCGCCATTCTAAACCTTCATCACCCAGGCAAAACATGGATGCTGCGAGTCCAGCAAAACAAACAAAATGCGCTGGAAACCCCATCCAGGCTCCCGCATTGGGCAAGATGAATCCCTGCAGCGCTGAGCCTATATTTAGTTTTTCCTGGGTTGCAGAAGAAGCCATTCCTCACCCTGTTTGTGTTCTGGCCCTTAATGAAGTACTTCAGCACCTTGTGGCAGAATTACTCCACCGCAGTTTTTTGTGTGTGTGTGTGTGTGTGTGTGTGCGTGTGCGTGTGCGTGTGTATGCGTGTATGTGTGTGTGTGTGTGTGTGTGTGTGTGTGTGTGTGTGTGTGTGTGTGTGTGTATGCGTGTATGTGTGTGTGTATGCGTGTATGTGTGTGTATGTGTGTGTGTACGGCCAGGAAATAAACAACGCTCTTAAAACTAACGGATCATTTCACTCAGGTGAGATCGCCTCGCCAGCTCCTGACCAATCAGGCCTCAGCATGCGGAGGCGCTATTATACCGACGTTATTAGGGGACGCGTGGAAGTCCATGCATTTCATTTCTCACCCAAGCGCACATCTAAATCCCCCCCCCCCAATCCCCCACCCTCGGTTTCCTGCTCCCGTTGATCGATGGCCTGGGAGCCGAAGGGAAGGGGAGGTTTCGAGCCCTCACTGGTCTAAAATGGACGCGCCGCTGGGAATACACTGTCCTCCCGCTCAGAGCCTCAGACACGCCGAGCCTCGCGGTGGAAGCCCGAGCCGGCCGCTGCAGCCCCGTGCAGCTCGACCCAAAGTACACCTCGCCGATACTGAGATCTAACCCAACGGTCCAACATTTAATCCTGGCACAACAGTGTGCGGAGATCGGCAGGCAATGCCTGGCCGCCTGCATGCGGCTGCTGTCACAAACACAATCTGGTTCTGGCTTTTTCCGCCTTGACGGATTTTGGGGGGGTGGGGGGGTGGGGGGGGGGGGATGATCAGGGCCCACAAGTGGCCCAGCAGCCCGAAAGTGGAGCAGCCCATCAGGAACCCGGCCCAAAGCGCCAGACGGGCACTCAGACCATGAGCACACGCACGCTAGCCTGCCCTCTTCCAGATTTCACATGGAGGACAGTGCAGTGATGGGACGGGTCTACAAATATATGACCTGCCACTTCAAATTTGGAGAGAAAAACAAGGAAAACAGCGAGGGGCGGGGGCGGGGGGGGGTGGGGGGTTACTCTGTTAAAGTTATGAATGTGCGTGCCGCCACCACACCGAGAAAAACAAACAAACCAAAACAAAACAAAATTGTGTTTTTTTTTGTACAATTTTTCATTTCCTACAAATCACGCGCCGGCCCACTTTAACCTGGCTGCTCCCGTCCAAACAGGATTACGCGCGGACCGGACGCTCGCACGGCGCACGGCGGCCGGGGGGGGGGACATTCCCATTATAGTCATGCAGGGCGCCGGATTTACATCGCCCCCCCCCCCCCCCCCGATTTTCCGAGCGCCACGGACAGAATCCCGTCTGAATCACAGCGACGAGGAGAACCCAAATTCTGTCTCACACTCATGTGGGGAGTGGGGGGGGGGGGGGCAGGGGTGGTGTGGGATAAATAAACACAGAGCAGGTAGAGCTGGAGTGGAGACTGTGCCGCTTGGTTACCAAGTACACACACAAGGCAAGGAGCAGGACGAAAGCCAGGTACAGGCAATATAACAA
>NC_049216.1:35501927-35509427 GCF_013347855.1 Anguilla anguilla | reverse complement strand
TGAAGGCCCATATCGGAGGCAGAGGAAGATGATGATTGCAGACGCGAGGAGGGAAACGCAGAAGATCAGATGTTCCGGTGTGTTCTGGCTCTGGTCCCATTCGCTCCTGCAGGTCACCTGCACTTCTCCTTTACATGGGTGGGAGAGCCAAACTCAGTGCAATGTTTCTGAGTACAAAAATGCACAAAATCACCAAAAAAGGAGCAACAAAACACAAAGCTCTCGCCTAAACCTCTCCCACTTCTCATCTGCCCATTTCTTTAGGAGACACTCCCCTACACCCTTCGCAGAGTGCCCGAAATCTTGGAGTTGTGCTGGACAACAGGCTGGCACTCTCTGAGAATATCGCGGCAACTACCCGGTCGTGCAGGTTCATCCTGTACAATATCCGCAGAATAAGACCACTCCTCACCAATTATTCCACACAGCTCCTGGTCCAGGCCATGATACTGTCACGTCTGGACTACTGCAACTCCCTCCTGGCTGGCCTCCCAGCATCAGCCACCAGACCCCTTCAGCTCATCCAGAATGCAGCAGCACGTCTGGTTTACAACCTCCCTCGTGACTCCGACGTCACTCCCCTCCTCATCTCCCTCCACTGGCTACCAGTGCAAGCTCGCATCCGGTTTAAGACACTGGTGCTTGCTTTCCAAGCAGTCAAGGGGTCAGCTCCTGGTTATCTGCAGAAGATGATCAGACCCTACAAGCCGGCCAGATCGCTCCGATCGGCTACTACAGGGCGGCTGATTCCTCCCCCTACACGAGCAGCAACAAGGTCTCGACTCTTTGCAGTTCTGGCCCCACGATGGTGGAACGATCTTCCAGTGGAGGTCAGAACAGCAGAGTGTCTGAGCACCTTCAAACGGAAACTCAAGACGCACCTCTTCTCTGTATACCTCTCTCCTCTTCCCTAAACCCTCTCCCATAACTACTAAAAAAAAAAAAAAAAAAAAAAAATTTTTGGTTCAGACTATCTTGTTTTTCCTTACTGTATGCTACTATAGTAAAGGCTTTTTATCTACATTTTATTCAATGGACTTAAGTGGACTTGATCCTGAGTTTGGTTACACTGTTGTAAGTCGCTCTGGATAAGAGCGTCAGCTAAATGCCTATAATGTAATGTAATGTAATGTAAACGCACCCTTGACTTTGGAACGACCATGTTTAATACTCAAGCTGTTCATTATTTTTTTTCTTGTAATTCTCATCCACTGTCTGTATACATTGAATAGGTGCTGTAATGGTTGCAGGTAATTGCCGTGCCCTTAGAGAGGCGGATCTATAGAGGAGTCCGTTTTGTCCGAGCTCTGCCAATGTGGTCTGCACAGCCGATGCTCCACACATGTCGATGAAACACACATTTTGCCTTTTTGATGCACCAGTCAACAACCAAATCAATGTGCATTATTTACCAGACACGCAGATTGACTGTTGGGAGGCAAGATTAAAATTTGATCCCTACAGAAATATTTAGGCTGCCAGGGTCAACAAAAAATAAAATGAAATACATTAGATGCAAAATTAATTCACAAAAACATTTGCTAGCAGCGCTTCTCCTGAAGTCAAAGTTCCCAATATCTCCCCTCTCAGTGCACATGAGCTGTGTCAGATACTGTTGATTTCACAGGGAATTACCAATCTGCCGGTCCCCAGCTGAAAACCAATCGATGCGCAACCAACTGTTATCGACGAGGAGACGCTGCAGGCCATCGAAACTGAGGAGCCTCACAGAAAAGTAAAACGGATCGGGGCGAAACTTCGACTGAGTGAGTGAAGCGGCTCCTACCTTTACTGTACGCCCCCCCCCGCCCCATGGGGTACAAACCTGCCTCGTTAAGATGGGTGTCATACAGGGAGGTGTGTGGCCCGGTCGGTAGGGTGGCTGTTTCTGGAGAAATACGCCCCCCCCCCCCCCCCCAACGTGGGCATGGGTTCGATTCCCACCGTGGGACCTTCGCAGCTTCGATCTGTTACTCCCTCTGCGTTCTCTGCCTGCCTGAATAAAGGGAGAAAAAAAATGAAAGGAGGGCAATCTGTCATTCTCCTTTATAAAAATAAAAAAACTGTAATATGGAATGCTAAGTAGTGTACAATTTCAGAGCAAAAATATGTATATTTTTGAACTGAAAACCTCTAAAGTATTGATTTTTGAATTAAAGGAAAAGAAAAAAACAGAAAAGTGCCCTTCTCCTGACGTCTGCTTGTTTCCATGGAAATATGTACTGTACGAAACCTAAATCTGGAACAAAGTTTGCTGCTGGCAAAACAGCGCACTTAATCTGTTGAGTGTTTCACAGGAAAGCCACGAAGACTCAGTCAAACAGAGCTGACAGCTGCTTGCCTTTCCTGAGAGAGCAGGTAAATTAATAAGTCTGAAGGACTATGACACCCTGAACCTTTACCTTTCCCTTTACACACAGGAACGTCCGCGGGACGCCTGTCCGTCGAGCGTGTGTCCAGCTGCCACACGTCATGCGCCACGGCGACCATTTTACACGGCAGCACCGCCGCCACACCCTCGGGCGAAAACGTCAGCATCGCAGTTTACCAGGGCGAGAATTCCCTGTGAACAGCGCCGGGCTTCTCTTATGAGTTCGTCGAGCGCTTTGGGCTGCAGACGACGTGCGCGAAAGGTACCGCGTAAACATCACAGTCCTGCACGGAGCCCGTTTAGCATGGAGCAGATCTCGGCCGCGGGTTCGTGTTCGAGCTCGCGGGCGGGGGGAGATTGGCGACAGCTTGGACTGGGCTCCGTTTCGTCTACAGTGATAAACGAGCGGCGATAAAAGCACGTCGCTAACGTGCTTAATGCAGTGCATCTCGGCAGCACAGAATCAATACGCTACCTGATCTGCTACACAGATATGGAGGCAATATGAAAAGCACGACACTCCATGGTTCACTGATATATGAGCACACGCAATAAGCATGTTCTGCACAGGAGCTGTGGCACGCGTACACTAAGCGTGTTCTGCACAGGAGCTGTGGCACGCGTACACTAAGCGTGTTCTACACAGGAGCTGTGGCACGCGTACACTAAGCGTGTTCTACACAGGAGCTGTGGCACGCGTACACTAAGCGTGTTCTACACAGGAGCTGTGGCACGCGTACACTAAGCGTGTTCTGCACAGGAGCTGTGGCACGCGTACACTAAGCGTGTTCTGCACAGGAGCTGTGGCACGCGTACACTAAGCGTGTTCTGCACAGGAGCTGTGGCAGGCGTACACTAAGCGTGTTCTGCACAGGAGCTGTGGCACGCGTACACTAAGCGTGTTCTACACAGGAGCTGTGGCACGCGTACACTAAGCGTGTTCTACACAGGAGCTGTGGCACGCGTACACTAAGCGTGTTCTACACAGGAGCTGTGGCACGCGTACACTAAGCGTGTTCTGCACAGGAGCTGTGGCACGCGTACACTAAGCGTGTTCTGCACAGGAGCTGTGGCACGCGTACACTAAGCGTGTTCTGCACAGGAGCTGTGGCACGCGTACACTAAGCGTGTTCTACACAGGAGCTGTGACACGCGTACACTAAGCGTGTTCTGCACAGGAGCTGTGGCACGCGTACACTAAGGGCCTCAGTCACAAACCGAAACCAAACATTTGCTTTGAATACCTTATAATGCAACAACTAGATCGTACAATAATTCCGCTCAGACAAAAGCATGATTTATAGCCCAATCTTCTAAATGTGTATAACCACAGCTTTAGAATTATCGCTGGGTAACTGGATATCGATTAAATATCCGCCAACACACATTTAATCATTAGGAACCATCTGTAAGTTACTGAATATTTGTTTAAAAAGGGTCCTATTCTCAACTCTGCAGGCTTAAAAAAATACCTCTCAATTAACATAGCTCAGTTCCTAAAAGGAGCATGTAGATCTGTATGTACAGCAGACGGCTTTCCAAACACAGAAGGGTTGCATCTGCGAGGATCGTTTCACATATTGTTTGTGTGAAATATAAGGTCCTGCAGGACCAGAAAACTTTGCCAGTTGCCATGAATCTGGGCGAGGCGAGCCAGGGTGGAGTTTACCTATATCATCAACAGTCTTTAAACCTTCAAGCAGGAATACTGTTTAGCCCTGATTGGTTCTGCACATCTCGGCTTGCTGGGGGAGGAAACGGCCGGTCTGGGGGCCGGCAGCAGCCAGGTGATATATCTCCCCCCGACAGCGTTTTTAGAGTATCAGGTACGGGGACGACGACGACGAGGAGGAGGAAGAGTCGTAACGTTGATTTATTTCAGCGGCGGCCACAGCGAGAATAAAAAAATCTGAGAATAAACAAATTCCTCCCGCGGACGGAGGGTCCTCCAGCGGGACATCAACGGCCTGCGCTATCCTCCCGAAACCGTGGCGACGGCGCTCGTAAACGCCACCGAATCAATCAGGGATATCAGCATGCGCCCGCTCTCATCGCCCTGTCGCTCTCATCGCCCTGTCGCTCTCATCGCCCTGTCGCTCTCATCGCCCTGTCGCTCTCATCGCTCTGTCGCTCTCATCGCTCTGTCGCTCTCATCGCCCTGTCGCTCTGTCGCCCTGTCGCTCTGTCGCTCTCATCGCCCTGTCGCTCTGTCGCTCTCATCGCTCTGTCGCTCTCATCGCCCTGTCGCTCTGTCGCTCTCATCGCCCTGTCGCTCTGTCGCTCTCATCGCTCTGTCGCTCTCATCGCCCTGTCGCTCTGTCACTCTCATCGCTCTGTCGCTCTCATCGCCCTGTCGCTCTGTGGCTCTCATCGCCCTGTCGCTCTGTCGCTCTCATCGCTCTGTCGCTCTCATCGCCCTGTCACTCTGTCGCTCTCATCGCCCTGTCGCTCTGTCGCTCTCATCGCCCTGTCGCTCTCATCGCCCTGTCGCTCTGTCGCTCTCATCGCCCTGTCGCTCTGTCACTCTCATCGCCCTGTCGCTCTGTCGCTCTCATCGCTCTGTCGCTCTCATCGCCCTGTCGCTCTCATCGCCCTGTCGCTCTGTCGCTCTCATCGCCCTGTCGCTCTGTCGCTCTCATCGCCCTGTCGCTCTGTCACTCTCATCGCCCTGTCGCTCTGTCGCTCTCATCGCTCTGTCGCTCTCATCGCCCTGTCGCTCTCATCGCCCTGTCGCTCTGTCGCTCTCATCGCCCTGTCGCTCTGTCGCTCTCATCGCCCTGTCGCTCTGTCGCTCTCATCGCCCTGTCGCTCTGTCGCTCTCATCGCCCTGTCGCTCTCATCGCCCTGTCGCTCTGTCGCTCTCATCGCCCTGTCGCTCTGTCGCTCTCATCGCCCTGTCGCTCTCATCGCCCTGTCGCTCTGTCGCTCTCACCGCCCTGTCGCTCTGTCGCTCTCATCGCCCTGTCGCTCTCATCGTTCTGTCGCTCTGCCGCTCTGCCGCTCTGTCGCTCTGTCGCTCTGCCGCTCTCATCGCCCTGTCGCTCTGTCACTCTCATCGCTCTGTCGCTCTCGTCGCTCTCATCGCTCTGCCGCTCTGTCGCTCTCACCGCTCTGTCGACCATACATGGGCTTCTGAGTTATTAATATCGCAATGTTGCAGGGGGGAAAAAATCATACATGCAGCACTTTATTTAACAGACTTCTGCTATTTTAAGTGGTGCGCAAGGTTTGCATGATGAACCAAGGAGGGCAGGGACATCACGGAAGATAAATGAACAGAGAAATCTGGGAGAAAAAAAACTGCTCAAAGTCATTCGCAGAAGGCGAAGGCAGGAGATTCCGCTCGAAATAACAACACTCCGCTGGGTTACGATGGCAGATAGTTCAAACCAGAGGAAATGCTGCAGATGAGATGTTTGTGGTTATGTGATGTTTGCGGTGAGACACGTTTCGTACGCTCCGATGATTACAGGCATAAAATATTACAGAGCGGCCCCTGGGACGGGCTCAGTCCAGCATCCTGTTTATAACGCAGGCGTTCCTCGCTGCTCATTGGCCGAGCAGCCATCCTTTCACACTTACGCTGTGAGGTCACAGTAGTGAGGACCGTTTTCCGTCCACGTCCAGTCAGGCCCCCACACTCAGGTCATTCAGTCCCGACTGCAACCAACCGACCATGTCTGAAAAAATAACAACATGAAACTCTGCTTAGGAATACAGTAATTATTCATGTTTAATGTGTCATGGTAAGACCATAAAAATATGAGAGAGAGAGAGAGAGAGAGAGAGGAGAGAGAGAGAGAGAGAGAGAGAGAGAGAGAGAGAGAGAGAGGAGAGAGAGAGAGAGAGAGAGGAGAGAGAGAGAGGGAGAGAGAGAGAGAGAGAGAGAGGAGAGAGAGAGGGAGTGTAATTAGGCTACATGGTGTTGTTTAATGTGCACGAGACAAGTCTATGAGAACGCAGTTAAAATGAGCGTTCGCGATTAACAGTACAGTGAGAAAACGTGCAGTGAAATGGCTAAATGTGCAGGCGTGTGCATGCCTGTGTGTGTGGGAAATTACCTACTGTGTCAGGAACTTAGGCTGCGCTCCTGCTCTCTGATTGGCTTAAGGGATGATGTAGCTCCTCCCTCTCTTTGTCCTCATCGACTCTTATGGTAGCAAATGGCTGGTCAACCGACGTGACACCATCGTTCTTCTGGGAGGAAATTCCCTTCTGTTTCAAACGCCATCCTCCTTTTTTTTTTGCAAAAGAAACTGCACCACGTGGTGAACAGTCCCGGTATAACGTAAAGCTGTGAAACGAGCCTAAACATAATCCAAGGCATCTTTAAAATCTTTAAAATCATATCATTCTTAAAGTGTTTTGTCAAAAAAAAAGTATCATTTAGTTATTTGACAAACACAACAACGACAAGAAATCGTACACATCAATTAAATTCCAAAGCGGTCTGCACTGTAACGCTTCCCAGAGTCTGCTCGTATTAACACATTCACTCAATAATATTCATTCACGATTATAAACATAAAATCTATCTTCATTTGTGTGTGCTGAAACACCCTTCCCTAAAAATTCCAGCCTGGTTTCCAAACTGGTTTAAGCTGTGTTTTTGACACCAGCTGACCAGCCCCATATCTGGCTTATACCCACTAGCTGGCTCTACCAGCTTAACCAGCTTTGACCAGGTTTGTCCTGCAAGAGACCAGCTTTGAACTGCCACAAACCAGCCGTGACCAGTTAGACGTGTCAAAAATACATCTTAAACCAGCTTGGAATTGTTCAGCAAGGTTCTTTCTCAGTTCGAAATCTCCCATTTGGGGAAAACTAGCCACGCTTTCAATAGATACGGGCTGCCAAAAGGTAGTTTCCCCAGTGAACCATTTTCAATCTTGTCAGTTTGCTGCTGGCTTGAGGTGCATCTCTCAGGTGTAGCACCTTTGATACGGGAAGCCCTGCCACCTCTCTTTGCTTGAGTGTTGCGGTCTCAACCCGCGTGCATCAGGACTTCGGTCCAACCAAAGCCGAGATTAAATAATAAATCAGGAAGTGTACAAGCAGCCAGCTGCTGGAGGCACAGGGCTTCTGTACAGGCTGCTCTGGAGTAACTGGGGGCCTTTTCCTGCTTTAAA
>NC_049216.1:35494210-35501727 GCF_013347855.1 Anguilla anguilla | reverse complement strand
GGATGCACTTCCAGTTGTTTCCCTAAAGGCCAAAGCATTTGTGTGGGAGGATGTGTTCATTGAAGTCTGAAATAATGAAAATCAAGGGATGAGTTTTTTTTTTTTGTCGTCTCTTCTTGCTGAAAAAGAACCAGCAGGAAAACGGGGAGATGGCAAAGCCCGCATCCTATTGGCTGACAGATCAGACTAGAGCTTGGCAATAACAGTGTGACCTTTAACAGGAACGCTGTGATCAGCCTACTGTAGCCCAGAGATCTGTTTCCCCCACCCTCATAGAGATACAGCAGTGAAAAAATGAATTTGTACCTTTATCTAGCTGATGGTGCGCAACTGATATCCAGCGAGCCTGATGTAGTAGCAGCAGGTAACCAATGTATTCCAAGCAGGACGTATTCTCACACCCATTTGAAAAGTCTAGAAATCTTAAAAGGCTGTTCTCTTCATCCGCGGAGATTCTCCTGAGCTCAGGGAAGTGTCCCAGCACTCTGTTATTAAAGAGGAACCCAACTCACACGCCGGAGTCACCGTCCCCGAGTCTGAGCGCCGGAGTCACCGTCCCCGAGTCTGAGCGCCGGAGTCACCGTCCCCCAGTCTGAGCGCCGGAGTCACCGTCCCCCAGTCTGAGCGCCGGAGTCACCGTCCCCGAGTCTGAGCGCCGGTGTTTATCCTTATAGGGGCTGTTCGTGCACAGATTAAAGTCGCCCGCCCTCATCGCAGGTCCAGGACAAACGGCACCTGAGTTCAGGGCCTCGGTACCAGAGCGAGCAGAAGACGAATTAAAACCGATTCCCTGGCTCCCGACAAGCCACGTGACTGAACAAACAGCGTGCGGTTCAGAACGAGGTGGAGGTCAGCAGAGCAGGGCGTGTGCACGCTCTCTCACTAAACAATCTGACGAGGTGGAGGTCAGCAGAGCAGGTCGTGTGCGCGCTCTCTCACTAAACAATCTGAGCATTCCGGTGCTGGCCCATTAAAAAGAACCATTTGACTCTTTGAAGAGCAAGATTTTTAAAATGTCTTTTTTTTTCTTTCCAAAATTCTAAGTCTTTGTTCTAGAACTGCACTGCTTTCAGTCACCAGTAGTGAGTGTTACATCAGCAGTAGAATGTTCGGTTAAGGACATTCTAAACACACATTTGCTATCTCACACCACAAACGGCTAAATCTACCACTGGCTTCCAAAGTTTTAATGGAAAATGCTTACATTCAGTGGTACAGATTCACATATAGACCAGCCCCCTAAAACAAATTAAAATTATTTTGTCAACAATGCATTTCTAATCACACAATTCTGTATTCACACACAGTGTCACTTCTTAACTGAGTCCAGTCATCTTGGCTGGAGATTGAAGCCTTTATTCCTTAAAGACTAGTCTCCAGAGAGAACGCAATAACCCCTTAAAACTGTCCTCCTAATTCATAATGTGCTAAACAGGAGAGGAGAGCCTGAATTATGGGGTAGCTTTAAAATAATATAGACCTCTACTTCAGATATGGTTTTAAAAATGTGTTTTTGGAATTGAAGAGGTACTACAGTAAATCATGAGATACTAGAACTGAAACAGTGGGGTATGAATACATATGCATACATATACAAACAGACACAAACACATACAGAAATATACACAGAAATGCACACATACACACATAGTGCATACGTACACACATACACTAACAAACATACATGCACACAGATACAGAAATATATACACAAATGCACACAAACACACATAGTACGTGTACACACATACACTTACAGGCACACACACACACACACACTGAAATATATACAAGTCCTAACATACATACATACAAACATACACTCACACATACAAAAATATACACATACACTCAAACACTCAAACACACATACATACATACGCACGCACGCACGCACGCACGCACGCACGCACACACACACACACACACGCACACAAACGCACACACACACACACACACGCACACACATATATGCGCAGGAGGGTCTAATCGACGCAGCACATGACACACACATCGAGGGTACGCCAGCACACACCTCCACTCCTCACCGGGCCCTCAGGCATATTCGTGACAGCCGCATCTGGCAGGAGGCGGTAAGACGAGCACGTTAGCCGCGCGTCCCAGCCTTATCGCGGCTAACGCAGCAAACCGCACTGAAGCCAGCCCGTGTTCCACCACGAGCTCAACAATGCTGACGCCGACGCTTCTGGGTAATTATTTTAGCGCCGTTGTTGCCGTTACCCAGAGGACCTGCTCACAGCCGACAGGCCACGCATCAGTTCAGCTTGTGTGATATTATACTCGTATTTACAAACGACCGCAGCCTCAAAGGCCTAAACTGCTAGCCCTGCTAAACTGCTATCTTCATCCGCTACTAGACCAGCGCAAAGGCTGCAGTTCTGTGATAGGCCCACCACAAAACTGTTTCTGTTTATTAATGACTAGTCTTATTTTATTTATTTACTTATTTTCCAAATTCGAGACACCTGACTGGCTACCATCATTGTGGTCCACTCGACCAGCGGATACAGTTGGACCTCATCTCACTTATAGCTCTGGTCTTAGTATGTTTTATTTTTATTTCAAATTATAGACATCTGATTGGCTGCCATCATCACGATCAACTTGACCGGCTCATGCGGTTGGACCACATCTCCGCGCTCCCCTCCATGGGCTCCCGTGATTGGCTGAGCCCTCTGGCCCGTCCCTACCCCTTCCTCACAGCCCCCGCCACAGCGCTCCCCTCCTCTATTGATCTGTTCTATTTAAGGTCCTTCAGGCCCGGGTGTAATATTGAAAAGCACTTAGAGCAGTGTTCATGCGCTTAATATCTCATTTCCCAGCAGGCCCCGCTGGAGGCAGCCGTCCCGTCCGCGGCGCGAGTTTCTGCCGGACGGGCCCCGCGGACTGGAAACCGATCTGGACCGCTGCTAAGCGGCGCCCGCGGCCGGCAGCCCCACGGGACGGGGCGAGGCATAACTGGCCGTAGCGTCACCCCGGAAACGAGAGAGCGCAGTCGCCAGGACAACCCACCCACCCCCCCCCCCCCCCCCCCCCCCCCCCCCCCCCCCCCTCCTTTGGGTGAAGGACCCACAGTGCGTCAGCCCAAGCTATGCAGGAAGTGGCCTCCTCCGACTCAAAGACTAGACCAACTAGTGGAGCGTGGAGTGAATTTTAAAAAAAGCTTGTTTTGAAAGAGATTGCATTTATTGATTTAAAAATTTTTTTAAAAAAACAGCAGCTAACAACACGTGTGCTGGTCTGAGAAACACCATGCTGGAGGGCGCCTGAACCCAGGTGGTTGTAGCAATGACCTTGACCTTGAAAAATACACGTGGACATTCCACATTTGCAGGAAAAAGGGGAAAAAATTAAAAACAAAAAACTTCCACTCATGTTGTGTCTGAGACTGTGAAAGTGTGTATTAAATGTCCCTCAGGGTTACTCTTCCCCTCTCTCTTCTGGCGCTTGTAGTTATCTCTGCTTTTAGCACTGTGTTATGTGGCCCCGTGGCCTTACAAGCCAGTTAGAACACTTCTTTCTTTTTTAAAAGAATAAATGTGCAAGAAAATGTGAATGATGCTCTCTTCCTGTACATAACCACTGCACTCTCACCCCCGTCCTGCAGAGGGTGCTCAGGAGCACACAGTGTGGGGGATTATTTGGGAGCACACTGCGTGACATCACAGATTGACAGTCATCACACGTTGTCACAACACTAACCTGGCAAAGGCTTACAGACAAGATTTTGTGAAACAGTAAAGACATTATACTTACTGGCATTCAGCTTCAAGAGTGGCTCAAATTTTCATATCGTTGGAAGTCTTCCCCAGAGAAGCATTCCATTTGTTTGACAGCGACATGTCTCCACGGTAACAGCTCAGCCAACCCCTCCCGTGAAGTCGCAGAAGATGTTTCGTGTCGCAAGCTGACTGAGCACGTCTACGGGGGAACGTCCTCGGCAGATACGCAGGTTTATGAAGTTTGCAGACTCAGTGTCCAGCTCAGCCCTAGCCAATAGCATACCGCGGCTTCACCGCCATTCTAAACCTTCATCACCCAGGCAAAACATGGATGCTGCGAGTCCAGCAAAACAAACAAAATGCGCTGGAAACCCCATCCAGGCTACCGCATTGGGCAAGATGAATCCCTGCAGCGCTCAGCCTATATTTAGTTTTTCTTGGGTTGCAGAAGAAGCCATTCCTCACCCTGTTTGTGTTCTGGCCCTTAATGAAGTACTTCAGTACCTCGTGGCAGAATTACTCCACCGCAGTTTTTGTGTGTGTGTGTGTGTGTGTGTGTGTGTGTCTGTGTATGTGTGTGTGTGTGTGTGTGTGTGTCTGTGTATGTGTGTGTGTGTGTGTGTGTGTGTGTGTATGCGTGTATGTGTGTGTGTGTGTGTGTGTGTGTGTACGGCCAGGAAATAAATAACGCTCTTAAAACTAACGGATCATTTCCCTCAGGTGAGATCGCCTCGCCAGCTCCTGACCAATCAGGCCTCAGCATGCGGAGGCGCTATTATACCGACGTTATTAGGGGACGCGTGGAAGTCCATGCATTTCATTTTTCACCCAAGCGCACATCTAAATCCCCTCCCCCCCGACCCTCGGTTCCCTGCTCCCGTTGATCGATGGCCTGGGAGCCGAAGGGAAGGGGAGATTTCGAGCCCTCGCTGGTCTAAAATGGCCGCTGGATGCTGTTTCTCGCCTTTGTGCCGTGGAATGCACTGTCCTCCCGCTCAGAGCCTCAGACACGCCGAGCCTCGCGGTGAAAGCCCGAGCCAGCCGCTGCAGCCCCGTGCAGCTCGAGCCAAAGTACACCTCGCCGATACTGAGATCTAACCCAACGGTCCAACATTTAATCCTGGCACAACAGTGTGCGGAGATCGGCAGGCAATGCCTGGCCGCCTGCATGCGGCTGCTGTCACAAACACAATCTGGTTCTGGCATTTTGGGGGGTGGGGGGGGGGGGATGATCAGGGCCCACAAGTGGCCCAGCAGCCCGAAAGTGGAGCAGCCCATCAGGAACCCGGCCCAAAGCGCCAGACGGGCACTCAGACCATGAGCACACGCACGCTAGCCTGCCCTCTTCCAGATTTCACATGGAGGACAGTGCAGTGATGGGACGGGTCTACAAATATATGACCTGCCACTTCAAATTTGGAGAGAAAAACAAGGAAAACAGCGAGGGGCGGGGGCGAGGGGGGGTGGGTTACTCTGTTAAAGTTATGAATGTGCGTGCCGCCACCACACCGAGAAAAACAAACAAACCAAAACAAAACAAAATTGTGTTTTTTTTTGTACAATTTTTCATTTCCTACAAATCACGCGCCGGCCCACTTTAACCTGGCTGCTCCCGTCCAAACAGGATTACGCGCGGACCGGACGCTCGCACGGCGCACGGCGGGCGGGGGGGGGTGGGGGGGGCGACATTCCCATTAGAGTCACGCGGGGCGCCGGATTTACATCGCCCCCCGCCGTCCCCCCCCCCCCGATGTTCCGAGCGCCACAGACAGAATCTCGTCTGAATCACAGCGACGAGGAGAACCCAAATTCTGTCCCCCACTCATGTGGGGAGTAGGTGGGGGGTGGGGGGGGGCAGGATAAATAAACACAGAGCAGGTAGAGCTGGAGTGGAGACTGTGCCGCTTGGTTACCAAGTACACACAAGGCAAGGAGCAGGACGAAGGCCAGGTACAGGTAATATGACAAAGAAAATTACACGCACACACACACACACACACACGCATAAAAATATATACACACACACACAGGCACACATGCACATGCACGCATACGTACACGCACACACGCACACCTACACACACACACACACGCATAAAAACATATACACACACCCAGGCACATACGCACACGGACACACTCGCACACACACATGCACACGCACGCACACCTACACACACACACACACAAACACACACATGCATACACATACACACACATACACACAAATACACACACACACACACACACACACACACACACACATACACACAAATACACACACACACACACACACACACATACACACAAATACACACACGCATAAAAATATATACACACACACACACACACACAAACACACACACCCACGCACACACACATAGCATAACGTGAGAACATTAATTTAAACACACAGAGGCCTTGGCCCGGCTCAGCCACAGGGACCTAGAGCCCCAGGATTTCTCTCGTTATCATCAGTAATCCAGGAAGCATTAAAACCCAGTGCAGAGCAGACCGGGCTGACGTATCCCAGCAACCCCGGGGTGACATATCCCAGCAGCCTCGGCGCACTCGTCCAGTCTCACTTACTAATCACCAGCTCACAGAAACCGACCTAGAAACAAATATCAACAAGTCCCGTCCCCTGGCTTTCCTTCTCATTAGGCTGATAGGGGGAAGATAGCCATGATGGAGAGGAGGGGGGGCAAGGGGGGGTGGGTGGGTGGATGGGGGGGTCCATGGTGGTGGGGGGCACTGGGGGCAGAAACAGATTAGTCTCCACACAAACAACCACATATCCTTGACTTTTAATTAAAAATGCCATTGTAATTAGACACGGTAGTTTAAAGCACTGTAAAAATAAAGAGTTGAGCCAGAGCCATAAAGCTGATCAGGCAGTGCTCCGGGACCAACAGCCGCTCTGTCTGAGTGGATAAACTCTTATTTATTTATTTTATTTTATTTCGTTATTATTTTTCCCTTTTTCGTTCTGAAAGGAGACCGAAATCCGCTTACGGCTCTCGCGGAAGGGGCGAAAGTTTGAAAGTCATCGCTCCAGTTTAAAAAGCGCGGCTGCAGACCGAGGTCAGCACAGAAAGCGGTGCTCGTCACAAACTGCAAATGAGATCAATTAATCAAACGCTCATTTGCATTCTATCATTCCGTTTGTTTTTGTTTTTTCTGAACAGACAGTCCATGTCTTTAAACAGGCAGTCTGAGAACGGCTATTTATCTGATGCACTTCAGTCATTTCCTCTCCTCGCAGTGTTTGCTTAGTAATGCGATAACATCCACATATAAATACTTCATAACCGTGTTTTTATTATTGACAAATAATGAACAAAAACAACTTTCAATTACACCTCTCTGAGGTATTACATTAAATGTATTGTAACTGTAACAAAATATTGTGTTATAGACCCTGCTACCATAAACGATATTGCCCGTGCTAGTTCTCATTGTGGAATAAGACTTATGCCTTCACTATCTTTAACGGTGTAATAGCAAAAAATAAATTTAAATAAAATTAAATAAAATTAAAAACACACAGCCGAACTGTGCTGTTGTTGCTTTGTAGGAGTTGTAAATCTTTAAGCTAAGAAGCCCCATTGTGTGGAAGTTTTCTACTGGCTTTTAAAAAGCAGGGTAAAATAACTAGTGGGAGAGAGGGTGAGAAAGCACTCCAGTGATTTATAATTGCCGCTGGTAATTGGTTTTCTGGAGTGGTGACCATGTGGAGATAAAAAACTACGGGCAGAGCTCCTAACAGATGCA
>NC_049216.1:35454210-35489210 GCF_013347855.1 Anguilla anguilla | reverse complement strand
ACGGTCCTTTTACACGCCGTCCACACGCCAGAGCGGGGGAGGGGGGTGGGGGGTGGGGGCTTTTCATCCAATCCTGGTTTTTCTAACAATGGACACGGTTTCACAAAGGTCTAGCCAATCACGCGATGCTCTCTGTTCAGGTCGGCACTGCTGTACCACACCACGGTCCGGCAGCATCGGCCGCCGCGTTGCGAGCAGGAAAGAGTTCTGCTTTCCGCTCCGGGAACCAGAGTAAACAGGTCTCTCTCCCGCAGGCGGAGTAAACAGGTCTCTCTCCCGCAGGCGGAGTAAACAGGTCTCTCCTCCGCGGGCGGAGTAAACACGTCTCTCTCCCGCGGGCGGAGTAAACAGGTCTCTCTCCCGCGGGCGGAGTAAACAGGTCTCTCTCCCGCGGGCGGAGTAAACAGGTCTCTCTCCCACGGGCAGAGTAAATAGGTCTCTCTCCCGCGGGACAGAACGGAAACGCCGGAACCTCATTTTCCTGTTTCACGTTCCGAAGAGCCGCAGCAGCGAAGCAGCAGCAACGTGAGGAAACTGCATTACTGCTTTAACGGGTTTTTTATTTCCATTTTATTATCCTCATTCTCAGACCCTTGTTCTCTCTTCTCCTCCCACTCTCTCATTTTTCTTTCAGCTCCCCTTTCTTGCTTGTTTTGTGAACATCATTTTCTCTCCCCCATTGTTGTATAAAAACTAAGTAAGACACAGCTAGCGAACGTGTCACAGACCTGCATCTGCCCCAAAGGAGTATCCAGCTGTACCGTAAAATGTCCAGCGTTAGTTTGACTTTGAATTGCGCATCTGAGTCCACTACAACTGGAAGGAGTCGATTTGACTGCGCAGGTAGTTAGCACTGCATCAGAACTGAGTGGGTTAACTACGTTCGTTCCAGAGTAAACTACGTTCACCCCACAGAGTAAACTACGTTCACCCCACAGAGTAAACTACGTTCACCCCACAGAGTAAACTATGTTCACCCCACAGAGTAAACTACGTTCTCCCCACAGAGTAAACTACGTTCACCCCACAGAGTAAACTATGTTCACCCCACAGAGTAAACTACGTTCACAGCAGAGTAAACTACGTTCACCCCACAGAGTAAACTACGTTCACAGCAGAGTAAACTACGTTCACCCCACAGAGTAAACTACGTTCACAGCAGAGTAAACTACGTTCACAGCAGAGTATACTACGTTCACAGCAGAGTAAACTACGTTCACAGCAGAGTAAACTACGTTGCTGTTTTCTGAGATCCAGTCTGCAGCGGGTGAAAAAAGGCAGAGCAGATCAGCCAGCTGAAGAGACCAATAGCTGCTTAACACTCCTCTCCGTTCCTTCAGCGCTGTCCTCCAATCATGCCCAGTTCCACATAAACCCATGTGACTGCCGGCCTCTGAAACAGGCATATCAATGATTGCAAACACTAACTCACCGGAATGAGAAAGTGTTACACTTGCACTAATTTGTAAGTCAAAGCGAAGGACAAACATCGATTGAATCCAGGCTTGCGTCTCTGATGACTGTCACAGTTTTTAATCACGGAATTTGTTTTGGGGTTTTAATTGGAGTGTTTTCAACAAAAAAAAGATTTACCAACACACAAGGGGACGGAGGAGGAGCCGAAAGGCTCTGACCGGGGGGGTGCTGCTCGGGGGGGTGGGGAGGGTTGCAGAGGAATTCAGGGGTTCGTGGGCGTCGCCCCACGGAGGCACCAACGGGACTTACAAGGACAGCGGAAGTTAAAATCAGGAGAGCGGGCCTGAGCGGGCGAACGAGCGGATGCTGGAGCAGCAGGACCCTCTGGGCGGAGACGGGGAGCGGGAGACTGAGGGCCGAGACTCCTCCTGCAGGAGCACAGCGCCGCGGCGCGTCTCCACGCTAACGTCCTCTCCAGGTGCTGTCTTTACCACTCACCTCTCTCCCCGCAGACTGGGACAGGTGAGCCACAGACAGCTACTCAGTACCTCTCTCCATCTCTCTCTCCCATTCTCACTCTCCCTCTCTCCCCCTCTGTCTCTCTCTGTCCCCCTCTCACTCTCTTTCAAACTCTCTCCCACCTATTCTCTCTCATTGTCTGTCCTTCTGTCGGTTTCTCTCCCCCAATCTCCCCCACTCTCCCTCTCTCCCCTTATCTCTCTCTCTCATATTTTATACTCTCTCCCTTTGCTTCCCCACTACTCTCATGTCCTTGATGCTGTCAGCCTGTTCCCTGGCTCCCTGAAGGCCCATATCGGAGGCAGAGGAAGATGATGATTGCAGACGCGAGGAGGGAAACGCAGAAGATCAGATGTTCCGGTGTGTTCTGGCTCTGGTCCCATTCGCTCCTGCAGGTCACCTGCACTTCTCCTTTACATGGGTGGGAGAGCCAAACTCAGTGCAATGTTTCTGAGCACAAAAACGCACAAAATCACCAAAAAAAGGAGCAACAAAACACAAAGCTCTCGCCTAAACGCACCCTCGACTTTGGAACGCCCATTTTTAATACTCAAGCTGTTCATTATTTTTTTTCTTGTAATTCTCATCCACTGTCTGTATACATTGAATAGGTGCTGAAATGGTTGCAGGTAATTGCCGTGCCCTTAGAGAGGCGGATCTATAGAGGAGTCCGTTTTGTCCGAGCTCTGCCAATGTGGTCTGCACAGCCGATGCTCCACACATGTCGATGAAACACACATTTTGCCTTTTTGATGCACCAGTCAACAACCAAATCAATGTGCATTATTTACCAGACACGCAGCTTGACTGTTGGGAGGCAAGATTAAAATTTGATCCCTACAGAAATATTTAGGCTGCCAGGGTCAACAAAAAAAATAATAAAATAAATTAGATGCAAAATTAATTCACAAAAACATTTGCTTGCAGCGCTTCTCCTGAAGTCAAAGTTCCCAATATCTCCCCTCTCAGTGCACATGAGCTGTGTCAGATACTGTTGATTTCACAGGGAATTACCAATCTGCCGGTCCCCAGCTGAAAACCAATCGATGCGCAACCAACTGTTATCGACGAGGAGACGCTGCAGGCCATCGAAACTGAGGAGCCTCAGCACAAAGTAAAACGGATCGGGGCGAAACTTCGACTGCGTGAGTGAAGCGGCTCCTACCTTTACTGTACGCCCCCCCCCCCCGCCCCATGGGGTACAAACCTGTCTCGTTAAGATGGGTGTCATACAGGGAGGTGTGTGGCCCGGTCGGTAGGGTGGCTGTTTCTGGAGAAATACGCCCCCCCCCCCCAACGTGGGCATGGGTTCGATTCCCACCGTGGGACCTTCATAGCTTCGATCTGTTACTCCCTCTGCGTTCTCTGCCTGCCTGAATAAAGGGAGAAAAAAAATGAAAGGAGGGCAATCTGTCATTCTCCTTTATAAAAATTAAAAAAAACTGTAATATGGAATGCTAAGTAGTGTACAATTTCAGAGCAAAAATATATATATTTTTGAACTGAAAACCTCTAAAGTATTGATTTTTGAATTAAAGGAAAAGAAAAAAAAAACAGAAAAGTGCCCTTCTCCTGACGTCTGCTTGTTTCCATGGAAATATGTACTGTACGAAACCTAAATCTGGAACAAAGTTTGCTGCTGGCAAAACAGCGCACTTAATCTGTTGAGTGTTTCACAGGAAAGCCACGAAGACTCAGTCAAACAGAGCTGACAGCTGCTTGCCTTTCCTGAGAGAGCAGGTAAATTAATAAGTCTGAAGGACTATGACACCCTGAACCTTTACCTTTCCCTTTACACACAGGAACGTCCGCGGGACGCCTGTCCGTCGAGCGTGTGTTCAGCTGCCACACGTCATGCGCAACGGCGACCATTTTACACGGCAGCACCGCCGCCACACCCTCGGGTGAAAACGTCAGCATCGCAGTTTACCAGGGCGAGAATTCCCTGTGAACAGCGCCGGGCTTCTCTTATGAGTTCGTCGAGCGCTTTGGGCTGCAGACGACGTGTGCGTAAGGTACCGCGTAAACATCACAGTCCTGCACGAAGCCCATTTAGCGTGGAGCAGATCTCGGCCGCGGGTTCGGGTTCGAGCTCGCGAGGGGGGGGGGGGGGCGGGGGGGAGATTGGCGACAGCTTGGACTGGGCTCCGTTTCGTCTACAGTGATAAACGAGCGGCGATAAAAGCACGTCGCTAACGTGCTTAATGCAGTGCATCTCGACAGCACAGAATCAATACGCTACCTGATCTGCTACACAGATATGGAGGCAATATGAAAAGCACGACACTCCATGGTTCACTGATATATGAGCAGACGCAATAAGCTTGTTCTGCACAGGAGCTGTGGCACGCGTACACTAAGCGTGTTCTACACAGGAGCTGTGACACGCGTACACTAAGGGCCTCAGTCACAAACCGAAACCAAACATTTGCTTTGAATACCTTATAATGCAACAACTAGATCGTACAATAATTCCGCTCAGACAAAAGCATGATTTATAGCCCAATCTTCTAAATGTGTATAACCACAGCTTTAGAATTATCGCTGGGTAACTGGATATCGATTAAATATCCGCCAACACACATTTAATCATTAGGAACCATCTGTAAGTTACTGAATATTTGTTTAAAAAGGGTCCTATTCTCAACTCTGCAGGCTTAAAAAAATACCTCTCAATTAACATAGCTCAGTTCCTAAAAGGAGCATGTAGATCTGTATGTACAGCAGACGGCTTTCCAAACACAGAAGGGTTGCATCTGCGAGGATCGTTTCACATATTGTTTGCGTGAAATATACGGTCCTGCAGGACCAGAAAACTTCGCCAGTTGCCATGAATCTGGGCGAGGCGAGCCGGGGTGGAGTTTACCTATATCATCAACAGTCCTTAAACCTTCAAGCAGGAATACTGTTTAGCCCTGATTGGTTCTGCACATCTCGGCTTGCTGGGGGAGGAAACGGCCGGTCTGGGGGCCGGCAGCATTCAGGTGATATATCTCCCCCCGACAGCGTTTTTAGAGTATCAGGTACGGGGACGACGACGACGAGGAGGAGGAAGAGTCGTAACGTTGATTTATTTCAGCGGCGGCCACGGCGAGAAAAAAAAATCTGAGAATAAACAAATTCCTCCCGCGGACGGAGGGTCCTCCAGCGGGACATCAACGGCCTGCGCTATCCTCCCGAAACCATGGCGACGGCGCTCGTAAACTCCGCCGAATCAATCAGGTTCATCAGCATGCGCCCGCTCTCATCGCTCTGTCACTCTGTCACTCTCATCGCCCTGTCGCTCTCATCGCTCTGTCGCTCTCATCGCCCTGTCACTCTCATCGCCCTGTCACTCTGTCGCTCTCATCGCCCTGTCGCTCTGCCACTCTCATCGCCCTGTCGCTCTGTCGCTCTCATCGTTCTGTCGCTCTGCCACTCTCATCGCCCTGTCACTCTGTCGCTCTCATCGCCCTGTCGCTCTGCCGCTCTCATCGCCCTGTCGCTCTGTTGCTCTCATCGCCCTGTCGCTCTCATCGTTCTGTCGCTCTGCCGCTCTCATCGCCCTGTCACTCTGTCGCTCTCATCGCCCTGTCGCTCTGCCGCTCTCATCGCTCTGTCGCTCTGCCGCTCTCATCGCCCTGTCGCTCTGCCGCTCTCATCGCCCTGTCGCTCTGCCGCTCTCATCGCCCTGTCGCTCTGTCGCTCTCATCGTTCTGTCGCTCTGCCGCTCTCATCGCCCTGTCGCTCTGTTGCTCTCATCGCCCTGTCGCTCTGTTGCTCTCATCGCCCTGTCGCTCTGCCGCTCTCATCGCCCTGTCGCTCTGCCGCTCTCATCGCCCTGTCGCTCTGTTGCTCTCATCGCCCTGTCGCTCTGCCGCTCTCATCGTTCTGTCGCTCTGCCGCTCTCATCGCCCTGTCGCTCTGTTGCTCTCATCGCCCTGTCGCTCTGCCGCTCTCATCGCTCTGTCGCTCTGCCGCTCTCATCGCCCTGTCGCTCTGCCGCTCTCATCGCCCTGTCGCTCTGCCGCTCTCATCGCCCTGTCGCTCTGCCGCTCTCATCGCTCTGTCGCTCTCATCGTTCTGTCGCTCTGTCACTCTGTCACTCTCATCGCTCTGTCGCTCTGCCGCTCTCATCGCCCTGTCGCTCTGCCGCTCTCATCGCCCTGTCGCTCTGCCGCTCTCATCGCTCTGTCGCTCTCATCGTTCTGTCGCTCTGTCACTCTGTCACTCTCATCGCTCTGTCGCTCTCGTCGCCCTCATCGCCCTGTCACTCTCATCGTTCTGTCGCTCTGCCGCTCTGTCGCTCTCATCGCCCTGTCGCTCTCGTCGCTCTGCCGCTCTGTCGCTCTCACCGCTCTGTCGACCGTACGCGGGCTTCTGAGTTATTAATATCGCAATGTTGCAGGGGGGAAAAAAATCATACATGCAGCACATTATTTAACAGACTTCTGCTATTTTAAGTGGTGCGCAAGGTTTGCATGATGAACCAAGGAGGGCAGGGACATCACGGAAGATAAATGAACAGAGAAATCTGGGAGAAAAAAAAACTGCTCAAAGTCATTTGCAGAAGGCGAAGGCAGGAGATTCCGCTCGAAATAACAACACTCTGCTGAGTTACGATGGCAGATAGTTCAAACCAGAGGAAATGCGGCAGATGAGATGTCTGTGGTTATGCGATGTTTGCGGCGAGACACGTTTCATACGCTCCGATGATTACAGGCATAAAATATTACAGAGCGGCCCCTGGGACGGGCTCAGTCCAGCATCCTGTTTATAACGCAGGCGTTCCTCGCTGCTCATTGGCCGAGCAGCCATCCTTTCACACTTACGCTGTGAGGTCACAGTAGCGAGGACCGTTTTCCGTCCACGTCCAGTCAGGCCCCCACACTCAGGTCATTCAGTCCCGACTGCAACCAACTGACCATGTCTGGAAAAATAACAACATGAAACTCTTCTTAGGAATACAGTAATTATTCATGTTTAATGTGTCATGGTAAGACCATAAAAATATGAGAGAGAGAGAGAGAGAGAGAGAGAGAGAGAGAGAGGAGAGAGAGAGAGAGATGAGAGAGAGAGAGAGGGGTGAGAGAGAGAGAGAGAGAGAGAGGGGAGAGAGAGAGAGAGAGAGAGAGAGAGAGTGTGTGTAATTAGGCTACATGGTGTTGTATAATGTGTATGAACCGAGACAAGTCTATGAGAACGCAGTTAAAATGAGCGTTCGTGATTAACAGTAAAGTGAGAAAACGTGCAGTGAAACGGCTAAATGTGCAGGCGTGTGCTTGCCTGCGTGTGTGGGAAATTACCTACCGTGTCAGGAACTTAGGCTGCGCTCCTGCTCTCTGATTGGCTTAAGGGATGACGTAGCTCCTCCCTCTCTTTGTCCTCATCGACTCATATGGCAGAAAATGGCTGGTCAACCGACGTGACACCATCGTTCTTATGGGAGGAAATTCCCTTCAGTTTCAAATGCCATCCTCCTTTTTTTGCAAAAGAAACCATGCCGTGTGGTGAGGAGTCCCTGTGTAACGTAAAGCTATGAGACAAGCCTAAATATAATCCAAGGCACTCTTTAAGACTAAATATAATCCAAGGCACTCTTTAAGACTAAATATAATCCAAGGCACTCTTTAAACCTAAATATAATCCAAGGCACTCTTTAAGCCTAAATATAATCCAAGGCACTCTTTAAAATTATATCATTTTTAAAGTGTTTTGTCAACAAAAAAAATGGATCATTTAGTCATTTGACAAACACAACAACAACAAGAAATTATTTGTGGCTGAAAGCAAGAAAGTACACATTAATTAAACTCCAAAGCAGTCTGCACAGTAACATTTCCCAGAGTCTGCTCGTATTAACACATTCACCCAATAATATTCATTCACAATTATAAACATAAAATCTATCTTCATTTGTGTGTGCTGAAACATCCTTCCCTCAAAATTCCAGCCTGGTTTCCAAACTGGTTTAAGCTGTGTTTTTGACACCAGCTGACCAGGCTATATAATCAGCTGATCCACCAGCTGATCCACTAGCTTACTCGACCAGCTTAACCAGCTTTGACCAGGTTTGTCCTGCAAGAGACCAGCTTTGAACTGCCACAAACCAGCCGTGACCAGTTAGAAGTGTCAAAAATACATCTTAAACCAGCTTGGAATTGTTCAGCAAGGTTCTTTCTCAGTTCGAAATCTCCCATTTGGGGAAAACTAGCCACACTTTCAATAGATACGGGCTGCCAAAAGGTAGTTTCCCCAGTGAACCATTTTCAATCTTGTCAGTTTGCTGCTGGCTTGAGGTGCATCTCTCAGGTGTAGCACCTTTGATACAGGAAGCCCTGCCACCTCTCTTTGCTCAAGTGTTGCGGTCTCAACCCGCATGCATCAGGACTTAGGTCCAACCAAAGCCGAGATTAAATAATAAATCAGGAAGTGTACAAACAGCCAGCTGCTGGAGGCACAGGGCTTCTGTACAGGCTGCTCTGGAGTAACTGGAGGCCTTTTCCTGCTTTAAAACACAAACACGTTGTTACCCGTATACCAGCCAGAAGGGTGGGAGAGAACCCTCTGTAAGTATCTAAAATAGCCTTCATCCCACACAAACACTGTCTTTGTCAAAAACGAAAATATATATATTTATATATAGTTATTTTATATATATATATATATATAAAATAACATTTTTTTTTTAAAAGCTCCAGAATATGAACTCTCCCTCATAAACAGTAGAACAAACACACCGATCTTTTACTGTGTTGCACTGTAACAATCCTTTCTCTACTTCTCCCACCAATTACCTTTCTCTACTTCTCCCACCCAGGGAGATAAAGATCTTAGTTCCTGATTGGCTGTATCACTTTAATCCTACTGTGACATCACTCAGGGAGGGCCCCAGAAGGTCCTGCTTGCATTAATGGTGGCGCTGTTCTTGGCTGAGAGATGGTCTCACCTGGCCTTACAGGTGCTGATGCCCAACTTATCAGAGGGCATCTTAAATGCCTGCAGTCAGTACACAGAAAGCAACAGCGCCACCTTCAGTTCATCCCCATTTCCTGTTCTTCCTCTTGGAAAAATCCAAATTGCATTGTTTCAATCTGCCCTGGCTCTGTAACAGCCTGTAAGCTGTAAGGGAGCAGAGACAGGTATTTAGCAGACGCTCTTATCCAGCATTTTACACAGCATTTACATTGCATCCACTTATACAGCTGGATATGCACTGAAGCAATGCAGGTTCAGTACCTTGCTCAAGGCTACAACGGCAGCGTCCTACCTGAGAATCAAACCTCCGACCTTTAGGTTACAAGACCACCTCCTTACCCATTATACTGCACTGCCATGAAGCCCAAGAGCTCTTTCACCCCAGAGGGGGCGTGGGGGTGGGGGGGTGTTGGGGGCAGCACCATTCACAGGACTTTACCGCACACAGCTTCCACACTACCACTTCACACTCTGCTATACACCTTGAACGGAGCCCTAATGAATTCATGTAAATTTAATTTAATCCATTAAATCTTAAAAGTTTAAATCACATTAACAAGGTCTCTAAAGATCGAGGCTATTAATACCGCCTTTCATAAACTGTGCTCTTTTTTTTTCTTTTTCTTTTTTAGAAAAGAAAACTGAGAGATAAAAATGAAAATCTATAGTCGTTGCCCAAGACTTATCTTCAATGGCTTCACTGTAGCGATGGATCATTAGAGCTGGATTTTGCAGCATTAAGCATTTAAATTTGGGTTAAACCCGTCACCATCTGATAGGAAGGGGGGGGCTCTGATAGGAGGGGGAGGGGAAGGGGAGTCGAGGGAGAGGAGAGGAGGGGTGAAGGGGGGTGGGGGGGGAGGAGAGGTGAAGGGGGGTGGGGGGGGGGGTCGGGGAAGGGACGAAGGGGGGTCGGGGGAGGGGACACGGGGGCCAATCTCACAGCGATGGCCCGAAGGTGGATTTAAGAGCCAGACCAGGCCAATCCACCCCGCCCCGTTACGAAACAGAGAGTCAGAGAGTTTGATTAAAAGCTTCCCCTCCTCATCCTCATCCTTCCCCCCCGCCCCCCCCCCCCCCCCCCGGCTGACAACCACCCTCTCTCCTCCTGCATAGTGATCACGCCATGCCCCCTTATCGCACCCCCCACCCGGCAGCCCCCACACCCCCCCCACCCGGCGACCCCCCCCCCCCCGCATAGCGCTAGTCATCGGGAGCAGAAAAAGGTCATTATGCCAGTAAATCACCTCTTTAGCATTAAATTACTCCTTTTCTTTCCCTCCATCCAGTCCTCCAGGTGTCAAAGTCGGACAGCCCAGAATGCAGCTGGCAGACAGTGGGGTAATGCAGACTTCCTCTGTAGTACTGTCTTATGAAGATGCTTTCACTCGGTTAATCGCTTTTTATACTTAACAATGCTAAAGAAACAACTGCTTCTGTCTTTTTAAAACCCCTGGCATCTTTCTGGCATCTAATGATTGACTGGTTGATATTTTATTTTTGGTATCATCATGAAGATATCAGTCTCGTCATAAATCCCCAAAATGTTATATCAACGTCAAAAAAAAAACGATTTCTGTCTTTCAAAGCCTTTCCTTCGACATTTTAAAAATTTTTATTTGTGCATTTATCTTTGGTCATCTCCATGTACTGTTCTGTTTCCAGGATCTGTCCTTCATTCCTGCCCAACCCCCCCTCCCCCCCCCCTACCCCCACCCCCTCACCCCCTCACCCCAGATGGATTAAACGGCGCAGAGATGTAAAAGTTTTCTCCCTCACATTTACATTTACGGAACAGGCAGGCGATAAAGCTAGCGGACCTGGCGGCACTCTCTCTGCGCAGCACGCTGTAAAACATCTGCTGAGAGCAGGCTGTAATTCATCGCTTTTACCCCCCCGCCCCTCCCCCCCCTTCCCTCCCCGACCCCCCCCCACCACCACGCTCTGCCACAGACGTCCTTATCTCCCTCAGTAGTCCAATAAAACAAGGGGCTGATTAAGCAGTTACATAACACCGTCAAAGGTGCCAGTAACTCCAGCCCTGACTGTGATAGAACGCGTCTAAAACCAGGCCCTAGATCATCTGTGTCCCTCTCTCAATGGGCATCTGTTTGTGTTTGTGGTTTCGTGTTTTTTTTTTTGTGCTTAGAGCGGCCATCTCCCTGTGAATATCGAGTGCCAAAAAAAAAATGACTGGAAAGGATGATGGTCACCAAAAAAAACGAGCCTTATTTCCTCCCCACACAGCTACTGCTGCTCTTTCCAGAGGCCCCTTATTTTATTTTTAAAAAATGTTTGACGGTTTTCTGTGCTTGTGTCGACATTACTGCCCCGTCATATCACACTGTAGCCTGCTCTGCTTTTCTGCACATGGAGGAAGGCCAACTGGCTAAAATCTGGTGCAAAATTTTTTTTAAATGCTGCCAAATGCGGTAGGGGCTGTAACCGGTCTCTGAAAAATAAATGAACTCCTAAATAAAATGTTTAAGTGTGAGTTACGAGTCTGGGAAGGCAGAGCGCGAAAGAGTGATGCTGCAGTTTATACCCCGAGACTAACCCAATAACCTGCGAATCCCACACACCACTTTTATCTGACACTCGGCAGTGGCAGCAATGCTAGCAGCAATAGCAGAGGCTGTATCCTTTTATACGCAATCTGAAGCAAAATGCACTGGCACAGATAGCATGCTAACCTAACCGCACTTTAACCCTTTGAGGTGTGAGATCACAAATATGTGATTAGATCTGAATGTAAATATTCGAATGCTGATGTCACTAATCACTAATGCCAACTGAAAGCAGTGGAGTTCGAGAACACTGACTTATAAATTTGAAAACATTACAAAAAAAACCCTACTCATAAAAGCGTTAATTATTTTTAATTATTGTTTATGCTCAATATAAATAATTCATAACAAAAACACAAGCTCCTCGTGTCCCCTTTGGTCAGAGAAATAAATGAAGATTTTATTACTGCTTTGCCATTTCAATATTTAACTTGAATTTCCTTTTTTTTTTAATCTCAAATTTGAAATAAGTTAAAAGGCCAATGAGTTTATTCAATGCTGGTGGGAAGAATGTTGTTAGTTTTGTCAGCTAACATTCTGGCCCAGATGGCTCGATTGAAACGCACAGCAGTGACAGTAACACAAGGTTACAAGTAAAAATAGCACTCTGCCAAGAAACAGCAGCTTTAATTTATTCAATCTCCGGGTTATTCGTGTGTTTTCCACAGCCGTCAGAAAGTATGTAGGAAGCCAAACTTTGCTCCGCGGCTCTGCAATGGAGGCTATCCCACTCTAAACCCCTGTGAGGTCATAGGTCATAGGTCATCACAACAGACCAATCACAACGACCCACACTATAATAGTCCCTCCTCTTCGGGGGTCAGAATCCGCTCTGGTCTCACCTTCATGTCCTTAATTCTGTTTGTTTTCCCAGAATTCATCACCAGCGCCACCTCATTACCCGACTCACTGGTTATACGAGGCAGCACATCCCAGATGTGCCCGTTATTTACACACGGATACTGCGTAGTGCTAGGATTTTTGTTTTTGCCCACAAATGTGTCTCGAAGAATTTCAGCTTGCCTGAGAAACAACGTGCACAAGAGGTGTTTACCATTAACTGACCGAAAAACTACCGTTTTGCAAAGGTCCTCTCAGTCTCTGGACTTGAACCCGACAGAAAATTTGTATTTCCAATTAAAGAGGGCAGTCCACAACCACAGAGTGCAGAATCTTAAAGGACCTTAAGGATTATGTATGAAGCATTGGCAAAAGGTCCACTCATTGATTTTAAAAGTGTTATTTTGGCCGAGTACACTGAAGCGTTACTAAAGTAGGATATTTTCCCATGTCCTAATTATAATATAGGTCAGGTCTTGCATCGTTTATTTTATAAAAGTCTTTCTCTATCAAGGGTGTGAGTAAGTTTGGAGGTCACTGCATGTATATATGTACGTGTGTGTAGACAGACAGACAGACAGACAGACAGACAGACGGACGGACAGACGGACAGATGGACAGACAGACAGACAGACAGACAGACAGACAGACAGGCAGGCAGGCAGGCAGGCAGGCAGGCAGGCAGGCAGGCAGGCAGACAGACAGACAGACAGACAGACAGACAGGCAGGCAGACAGACAGACAGACAGACAGACAGACAGACAGACAGATAGATATACAGACAGACTGACAGACTGACAGACAGACAGACAGACAGACAGACAGACAGACAGACAGATAGACAGATAGATAGACAGATAGATATACAGACAGACTGACAGACTGACAGACAGATAGACAGACAGACAGACAGACAGACAGACAGACAGACAGACAGACAGACAGATAGATATACAGATAGATAGATAGGTAGATAGATAGATAGATAGATAGATAGATAGATAGATAGATAGATAGATAGATAGATAGATAGATAGATATACAGATAGATAGATAGATAGATAGATAGATAGATAGATAGAAATACAGAAATATAAAGACGTACAGACATACATTTCCAGCTCCGCCCGGAGATGGCGGCCCTGAATCTTGGCGGCGTGCGCTGACGGGGAAACGGCCGTTGGGAAGATGAGTACTGATAACGGTGCGCTGACGGGGAAACGGCCCGTTGGGAAGATGAGTACTGATGAGGGTGCGCTGACGGGGAGAAGGCCCGTTGGGAAGATGAGTACTGATGAGGGTGCGCTGACGGGGAGAAGGCCCGTTGGGAAGATGAGTACTGATGAGGGTGCGCTGACGGGGAAACGGCCCGTTGGGAAGATGAGTACTGATGAGGGTGCGCTGACGGGGAGAAGGCCCGTTGGGAAGATGAGTACTGATGAGGGTGCGCTGACGGGGAGAAGGCCCGTTGGGAAGATGAGTACTGATGAGGGTGCGCTGACGGGGAAACGGCCCGTTGGGAAGATGAGTACTGATGAGGGTGCGCTGACGGGGAGAAGGCCCGTTGGGAAGATGAGTACTGATGAGGGTGCGCTGACGGGGAGAAGGCCCGTTGGGAAGATGAGTACTGATGAGGGTGCGCTGACGGGGAAACGGCCCGTTGGGAAGATGAGTACTGATGGCGGTGCGCGGGCAGGCGGGAGAGGGAACACAGACTGGCGCTAACATGGCGGCAGGATGATGATGGCGGATCATTTAACCGCGGTCGGCACGAGAGGAGCCCCCCCCCCCCCCCCGCCCCCGAAGCACAACACAGAGAGCTCCCCGGATCCGCCCCGGTGCCGCGGGGGGGGGGGGGGGTAAAATACGAGGCGTTTAAAACCCGACGTTCCGAACCAGGAACCGCGAGCTCCAATTACGGACCGCGCCACGGGGGGCGAAAATATCTTAATTCTGCTCAAAAAAAGGGGGGGGGGGGGAAGAGCACGTCCTGCAGGCAGCTTGTGTCTGCGGCGCAGAAACGTTTCCAGGCTGATTACAGTTCTCCGCTGGCCATCAGCGCTATTCGTACCCAAACAAATTTGACGCTGCTGAATACTTTCATTAAAAAAGAAACCTAGAGAGAGGGTTAGCATGTGTGGGGGGGGAGAGAGAGAGGAGGATGAACTCCTGCTTTCCATCAGATATCCGTCCGACCGCGAGGGAGTTGCTGATGAGTTTTGTTTTGTTTTTCCTTTAATGTTCTGTCACGATAGCACGTTTATCACTTTTTTCCAGAAACTGTTTAGTGGAAAGCTGCTGGATTGCGGGTGGGTGGGGGGGGGGGGGGGGGGAACGGATATTTGTACCATCAAAGAGTAAACACAAAGAACAGTCAAGGTCTTTCAGAGCCCCTGGAATATTCCCTCCTCTCCAGCCGCCGCTCCCCCCCCCCCCCATCTCTAAACGAGCTGAGTGCATTCAGCAGCCTGGTGGGCCACCGTAGCAGTGCGGATAGTCTCTGACACGCACACACAGATCACAGCGACTACAGATACCACGGCCTAGAAAACAGGAGATAAAAGGTTACTCACTGACCCAGCATGTCACATTTTTTTAAATGTATTTATTTATTTATTTAAATATATTATTATTATTATTATTATTATTATTATTATTTATATGTTATTTTAGGCACTGCTGTAGTTTACATTTATTCTACCATCTACAACAACCAAAGAGCCAGGGAAGAGTTTAGCTGGCTGGGCCAAATCAATGGACAGTAGTATAGTAGTATTGTAGTATAGCCCCTGAACCACTGCAGACAGACAGGGGAGAGAAGCGGTGTAGTTGAGCAGTGTTGGGTCTATTCCACATCTACACCTTCTTGGCAAGAGTTGGGGTTACCATGGGTTACCATGCCTGGTGCCCGAATCTCGAACCATTAAGACAAATTCAGTTTCAACGGTTTCCATCCTTCACCTCTTTTGCTCCCTGAAGTCTGTCCGTTTTAGACGCCTGCGCAGATTGATTGACAGCCGGGAGTCGTCAGGGAGACGGTTGACCCCACGGTCTGAGCCGCGCGGGACAAACTGCAGCCGTACGGCGTGACATACGGGGGCAGGGGCGCACGCAGCCGCGGCAAAGAGCACTTCCTGTCGAAGCCCTCTCCCGCCCGTTTAAATCCAGGAAGTACGCCCCCCGCCCCCCCCCCCAAAAAAACGACATACACACAAGAGCCCCTCAGCTGGATCACGTCTCCCCTGATTCATAATTAATGTCAGAATATCACAGGTATGCCCCCCATTAAACCCTCTATTAAACTTCACAGCAGTGGGAACCAAACACCAAACATGGCCGCCGCGTTGGGCGGGGCCAGCCGCTGTGGCGCCGGAGACACACCCCCCCCTTCCGTCGGCAGAGGGGCGCACACGCCTAAGCCTCGCGGTAGGTATGGCAACCAACCCCCACACGCTAACTGACAGGCTGGGGATGGCCGTGCGGTCCCCCCCCCCCCCAACCCCCCCCTCCTCCATTTCCCCCCACCTGTACAAACTGCCCAAATGATCGCTGTCTCCAGGACTCGGCCTGGCTCTCCTCACGCCGCGCCTGCTTCCTCCGGCGTCCGCAGTTTCAAACCCAGACCCCAACTGCCAGAAACTTTATTCGCTCTGACAGCCAATCAGAGTCCTAATCAAGACCGTATTACACCACCTAACGCTCAAACCTTCCCCGGCAATTCAGGAAGCCAGTCGGCCGGCACCTCTCCCACTCCCCCTCCCCCTCCCCCTCCCTCTCTCTCTCTCCCTCTCCCTCTCTCCTGCTCACTCTCTCTCCCTCTCTCCTGCTCCCTCTCTCTCCTACCCCTTCCTCCTTCCCTCTCTCTCCCACTGTCCCCCTCTCTCTCTCTCTCTCTCTCTCTTGCTCTCTCTCTCCATCTCTCCTGCTCTCTCTCCCTCTCCATCTCTCCTGCTCTCTCTCTCTCTCCATCTGGTAAAGCTAGGTTAGTCGGCAGGAAAGCAATCTTGTCAGAAGAGATTTTCAGGAAAGGCTGACAGAAGGAATGGCTCTCCATTAAGGTAATGAGGTCTTGGGCATGGAGACCGCAATCATCTCATTTACTGCAGTCCAGCCCAGCATCCCCGGGAGGGTTCCTCCACTCCTCCATAAAAAACCCTTTAAGTCCCATTTTCTTCATTCTCTCTCTCTCCATCCCTCCCTCCCTCTCCATCTTCTCTCAGTCAGTCTTCTCTCTTCTCTCAGGAATCACACCAGTAAAACGGCAGCGTGATTTTAAACGCAGTTATATAGCCAAACAATTTTATTTTTAATTAGTCGGGAAATTTGTATTTTTTATTTTATTTTTTTTTTTTTTACATAAGTTGAGTTCATTTTTTATATGAACCGGGAAACTTTAAAGGCGTTAATAAAACATTAATTTTAAAACATACATTTTTCTGGAATCTGATTCTAGCTGTGGGACTTTCCTCCAACCCTCCGCCTCTCCGTCACATTAATCGGTCGGTTATTTGGTGCAGTCCGGACTGTAACTGGGCCGGTAGGTGATTTTTCTAATCCGCACGCTCGGCGCTGGAAACCTGGAGCCGCTTTACTTAGCGTTACATCCCGCCAGTCAAGCGGAGCCCAGCGCCATTTTAGCTTAGCTGGCTAACAGCAGCGACGAAAGGACTTTTTTTTTTCTTGTGGGAGATGTATGGTAAACTAGCCACACCGTAATTCACAACGCAAACAGTGGACTTTGTTTTTCATACTGTCCAGGTTTCTCTCCGCATTTACCTTATAATCAAAATTACCATATAAATTCCCTTGCAGGGCTTTGTAACCGGACACTTTCGGACAGCAGCCAATGAGACGCTGCGGATTTAATGACCCTCTGCTCTGCACTGATGCCCTTTCTCCCCTGATGACAACAGCTGCATTAAATATGTTAAAATATAAAAATCTCACTTTCGAAAACCCATGAATTTTTATCTAACAGTAGTTGCCCGACCAAAGTGATATTTATTAAGCCACCAAACCCATGCAAACTTTTATCAATGTCTGGACATTGAAAAGTTTGTTGACATTTGGATAAAGAACAACAACAAAAAAAACTTAAAGGAGGGAACATCAGCAAAGAAGCTGAATGAAGACTGAAGAACGTGCTCGTGTAGTAAAAATGTTACCGTGGTAACCAGCCACTGTGCGTGCTGAGTTACACAGGACAGCATGGGGGGAAAGTCCTCCTGTGCTGTAGGGGGCGATGTTTCAGTACCGTTATGCCCATCACTCTGTAGTATCACATGATCTGTGTGCTTCCAAAATAACCTTCATCACAAAACATCAGCTTAATCACTGGGGTGGGGAGCATGGGGGGGGAGCATGGGGGCTGGGGAGCATTGGGGAGCATGGGGGGGTGGGGAGCATGGGGGGGAGGCATGGGGGGGGGGGGAGCATGGGGGGAGGGGGAGGGGAGCATGAGGGGGTGGGGAGCATGGGGGGGTTTAATTCCTTCATCCTCTTCCACACTGCAGTCTCAGAGGCAACATGATTCCTACACGGTGCAGAACCAGTGCACTTAGCACATCAACCCTGTCAGTGGCCCCCACTTTACTCACCGTTACGGGGGGGGGGGGAGGCACTCGCCAGCCGAGTGAAAACACGCCCCCCCCCCCCCCCCTTTGCTTCACCCCCCACCCCCCGATCCTACTCCGCCTCACCCCACCCCTCCCCGGCTGGTTCGCTGGACAACGAGGTGGGAACTAAAGTACAAATATCTATATAGGCCAGGGGATTGAAATGCACTCAGCACCATCTGAAGCCAAAGCAGCCTGACAGGGACTGGTGACAAAATAAGAGCGGTGCCCAGCTGAGAATGGGAAATCAGAGAGCAATCCCCTGGTTGAGACTTTTATTTTGAATTTATTATTTAAAAGAGATGGTCTTTTAATAAAAGGATCAATAAATAAATTAGGATCATATGGCATGCATTTCTAGGTGGGGTGCACAGTAGGCAAACAAACTGGCACATTTATGTTATAAAACAAGTCCTATTATGTTTTAAAATAATACATGTTCAATAAATCAGAAAATTAAAACTTTCAGTGCATCAATTATCTATTTTTGTCAGGCTCAGGATTCCAGCAATAAGTCATATATCAATTCATTATTCACACCTGGTGCCATGGTAATAGCATAAGCACAGAAATATTCAAACGGTTTTAGCTGAAATGTTTGCAGTGTAAATCCCTCATTTGACCCAGTTTCTATAGTAAGCCTGCGTGTACTTGGTGGCAGCTAAAGCTCTCCTGCGCTCTGAAAGAGTTTGTGCTTCACTAAAATCTGCCGATCTGGTGATGCACGGTAAAAGGATGAGAAGGTCTTGGGATGTCTATTCTGCTCACGGTGCACTGCCGATACAGCCCCTCGATGCGCTGTATCACAAGTTCCAAGTGCTGCTGTATCAATACAACTCCTGTCATGCAACTCTTGTGATTCAACTCCTGCGATTCAACTCCGGCGATACAACTCCTGCGATTCAACTCCTGCGATTCTGCAAACATAACTGTTGCAGTGAAACAGTGTAGATGCCTTTCTTACATAAACATTTATTTATGCAAGGTCAATATGACTGGCCTGTTTAAGATCATTTGCTCACTTTTGCAGAAGCATGACATGCTTTGCTAAAAAAAAAGTACACCAGTAAACCAGAGGCAGTCACACAGGTATTTGTTTTATAGTTGTTTTCCACAGGGCTTGGTATCAAACTTTCTGAAAAAGCAGATTCATTTTCTTTATACTTACAAATCTACGGGGGAAAATTTATAGTACATCCACAAAAAAAAATCTATCTTGTTGTGTCATGATTTGTTTGCGTTTGTTGTTTGTCCGTTGTTGTCTCGCTATTTGTAGTGTGTCAAGAAGTGTCTCCGTGCGACAGCCTCTAAATCCTAGCGGGCGCACGCGTTCCTGCTAGCGCCCCCTCCTAGCGCAGTGAGCGCTCCTGACTCTTATATTATCAGCTCTTTGATTCACGGACGCGTCGGCGACCATCCGTCCCGCCAGAGCCGCCTGCCATAAGCCCGAGGGCGATACGGCTTTATTGAAGAGCCCGCACCCGCCAAGCGAGCCCCCACCAAGCGAGCCCCCACCTCCCGCCACCCGCCACCCGAGCACCCGCCACCCGAGCCTCCTGCCACCCGAGCCTCCCGCCAACCGAGCCCCCACCTCCCGCCACCCGCCACCCGAGCACTCGCCACCCGAGCCCCACCACCCGAACCTCTCACGACCCGAGCCCCACCACCCGAACCTCTCACGACCCGAGCCCCACCACCCGAACCTCTCACCACCCGAGCCCCACCACCCGAACCTCTCACCACCCGAGCCCCACCACCCGAACCTCTCACCACCCGAGCCCCACCACCCGAACCTCTCACCACCCGAGCCCCACCACCCGAACCTCTCACCACTCGAACCTCTCACCACCCGAGCCCCACCACCCGAACCTCTCACCACCCGAACCTCTCAGCACCTGAGCCCCACCACCCGAGCCCCACCACCCGAACCTCTCACCACCCGAGCCCCACCACCCAAACCTCTCACCACCCGAGCCCCACCACCCAAACCTCTCACCACCCGAGCCCCACCACCCGAACCTCTCACCACCCGAGCCTCTCAGCACCTGAGCCCCCCACCACCCGGGCACCCGCCACCCGGGCATCCCCAGATGCTACCAGAAACTTCTATCAGAAACTCTCGTGGCTGCAGGCACATCACAGGAAGCTGCGATACTGAGAGGGGAAGTGGAGGGGAAGATGCACCTGGGAGCGTCTCCCCCCAGGCTGGGCGGAGATGGCCGGTGATGGCCTTCGTTCTGCGGGACTTTTCCACTGAGCTTCTCTGAGGCAAAGTGAGGGAACCAGGCAGCGGGGCGGGGGGCGCGTCCTCGAAATCGGCCGCCCGTCCCGCAGAGAACAAAGGCTTCTCTTTGTCTTTCTTCCCCCCCCCCTTTTTTTTTTAAAAACCCCTCTGAATGATAAGTAAAAAGAAAAGAAAAAAAGCTTGATGTTTAAATCAATACACGGCTTTTGTGGGGGACGTCTACTTTTGGCAGAAGAACAATTCAATTTTGGGACACTGACATTGTAACCCTGTGAGGATCAGGCAGGAGCTGGAGGTGGAGGTGCGGGTATAATACACGGGGGGGTAGGGAGGTTGGTGGGGGGGGGGGGGCAGGTACAAGTGCCTGGGGGCCTCAGAATCAGCCTCGTCAGCACTTTCTGCTGTAACACTTTATGAGGACCTTCTGCCAGCGCTGTCCTTTATAATCCTGACTGGCTGCAGAACTAGGACAACAGGCTTCATTTAGGGCCTGCCCCCGAACACACACACACACACACACACACACACACACACACACACACACACTCACTCACTCACTCACTCACTCACTCACTCACTCACTCACTCACTCACTCACTCACTCACTCACTCACTCACTCACTCACTCACTCACTCACTCACTCACTCACTCACACTCACACTCACACTCACACTCACACTCACACTCACACTCACACTCACACACACAAAATAAACACTGCTTAGCAAATAAGGTCAATCTTCTTTGAGTATATTTGTAGTCCATATGCTATATTATAACAGTGTGTTTTCATGTCAATAAGGGGATGTGAACATCTATGGGTTTCCCCATAAACATGAATTGTAGTGCTGTGCACCCACTATTTCGTATTGTGATTCAAAAATAAATAAAAAAATAAGCCTGCTTTAACACCGCCTCCTCATATTAGAATGAGCTATTGTTGCTGCACTAATTAAGATAACGATTTGAATTACACTAAATAATTACTTTTTGGAGGAAAGGTCTCAAGAGTCAGTGTATAACAAATTAGCTCAATGCCAGCTAGGTCTTGTTGGTTAAATTGTAAATTAGTTATCATTGATTAGTTGCATTTTTGTACTTCCTCACGTCATACATATTTAGTAGCTTGGGGTCTGGGCTGCACTGGAATGTAGCATGTTCTTTAAAGTGAAGATATAGCTAATTATTTCTCGGAATCAAGTGAAACTGAGCACCATGCTGTGCAACATGGGATCGGTATTCAAAAAAGCGTGACGATATCAAACAAGTAAATTTAATTAAGCTAAGCCCCTCACACTTCATTTGAAGAGGTTAAGAGCATGAATATCCAAATGCACCATCAACAAGAACGCGCAGGGCAGGAGCTGCTCTCCTCAAGCTTCTCTTAAAGGGCCAGTCCTCAAATTTTACTCTAATTTCAAATACAGATACATATGCACAGACAGACACACAAACACACACACACACACACACACACACAAGCACACACAAGCACATACAAGCACACACACGCATGCACACACACACACACACACAGGTGCACATGCACACACACACACACACACGCACACACACCTCCCTTAGCCCAAATCATCCTCTGTGCCAGGTGCTCTCCTCACTATGCACAGTTTCGCAGGATGACAGATGAGGACCGCGCAGCGCAGGCGTTTTATTTGCTTCTTCATCCGGTCCTCAGAAGGTCGTTACGGCGCCAGATCTGCAGCGCGGCCCGAGCAGGCTTTATCGCCGCCGCCCCTCCGAGCTTTAATCCCCCCCCCCCCCGATATCCCCCCCCCGATCTCTGAAATACGAGGGCGAACCCGTCCCGTTAGCCAGGCAGCATTACTCACTTTTATCAGCCGTCCCTGTGATTGAGGAGGGCGTATTTCAAGCGCCGCTCTTCCAGGAGAGAGGCGGCCGGATGGAGCCGGCCCGGGATCGGGGAAGCGCCGAGTCAGACTTTATTTACTTTTGGAAACGTACGGGAGGGGACCATTAAGGGGGACGGGCCTGGCGATTAATCCACGCGCAGGGCGCAGGCGCCGCAGCGCCGATGTTGCCAGGGGAAACAGCCGGCGAGGGGTCGAGGCTGGTCGCCTGGCAAAAAAAACATGAAGGGACATAAGAGGCAGAGGTGCATCCTGGGACATGGGGGGGAGGGGCAGGTGGTAGAGGTGCATCCTGGGACATGGGGGGGAGGGGCAGGTGGCAGAGGTGCATCCTGGGACATGGGGGGGAGGGGCAGGTGGTAGAGGTGCATCCTGGGACATGGGGGGGAGGGGCAGGTGGTAGAGGAGCATCCTGGGACATGGGAGGGAGGGGCAGGTGGTAGATGTGCATCCTGGGATATCAAATTATAAAGGCAGGTCAGCTGAAATTTGATATCCCAGGATGCACCTGGGGATTAAAATAGCTTTGCATGTCTTTACTGAGCCTGTAGGTCCAAAAGCAGGAACAGCCAAGTAGCATAACAACAGGTAGGGAGCTGGGTTTGGTAGTATAATTATTAGGTAGTTGGGTTTGGTAGTATGATGATTAAAGAGCTGGGTTTAGTAGTATAATGATTAGGTAGCTGGGTTTGGTAGTTTAATGATTTGGGATCAAAACTGTACATTGAAGGTTGCTTTAATCCTAGCTTGGGCACTGTTGCTGTACCCTAGTATATACTGTAGCATGTATTTAAGTAAATAAGTATTACAAGTATTCAGATGTTAAAATGGGTGGTAACTAAAATAAATTAAATAATTAAGATGAGCAAGTCACTCTGGCTAAGAGCATCAGTACCGGCTAAATGTAAATGCTAAATGCGATCTGTGTAAGGTAGAACACTTTTTGCAAGTTTGTTTACCAAAGCATTGCCTTCAGCTGCTCCTGTAGAATATTTGGCAAAAATTTCACTCTACTACAAAACGTTCTTAGCCCAGAGCTTAGAAAAAATCCTGGGAAAAATGAGTGGGCAAACTTTTTTTATACATATATATCTGAGATGACGTTCCAGAGGACAGCGAGAGAGGAACAGCATTCAAATAAATCTTTGACACTTCTTTGCTTTGCTCCCGCAGTACACAGCATTATACATTCTTTGATAGCGGACAGACGGGAATCGGGTCGTCCTGAGTATGCACTCAGAGTGGTTTTATCACAGCGCTAATGACAGTTCTTTGACAGCTGTGATTGGTGGGAGAAAAGAGCTGTGGCTTCCGTGGAGACGTGCAATCTGACCAGCCATTTCCTCTGTGTGATTATACCCATTCCTCTGTGCCAGGCGCGTTTTCTGTCTCCAACTATGTTTTTTTTTTTTTTGCAACTGTCATTTTATCTCTGCATCTTTCTTCGATCTCTTTCGTTTCCTGACCTCAGAGAGGGGTGCTCTGTGAGTGCCTGACTGATTTCAGGGAGGGGTCCTCTGTGAGTGCCTGATTTCAGGGAGGGGTCCTCTGTGAGTGCCTGTCCTCAGGGAGGGGTCCTCTGTGAGTGCCTGACTGATTTCAGGGAGGGGTCCTCTGTGAGTGCCTGATTTCAGGGAGGGGTCCTCTGTGAGTGCCTGACTGATTTCAGGGAGGGGTCCTCTGTGAGTGCCTGATTTCAGGGAGGGGTCCTCTGTGAGTGCCTGTCCTCAGGGAGGGGTCCTCTGTGAGTGCCTGTCCTCAGGGAGGGGTCCTCTGTGAGTGCCTGACTGATTTCAGGGAGGGGTCCTCTGTGAGTGCCTGATTTCAGGGAGGGGTCCTCTGTGAGTGCCTGACTGATTTCAGGGAGGGGTCCTCTGTGAGTGCCTGATTTCAGGGAGGGGTCCTCTGTGAGTGCCTGACTGATTTCAGGGAGGGGTCCTCTGTGAGTGACTGATTTCAGGGAGGGGTCCTCTGTGAGTGCCTGTCCTCAGGGAGGGGTCCTCTGTGAGTGCCTGACTGATTTCAGGGAGGGGTCCTCTGTGAGTGTCTGACCTCAGGGAGGGGTCTGTCAGGTGCCACACTCATAGCATGATGATTAGGTAGCTGGGTTTTGGTAGTATAATGTACTGTAGGTATAGTAAGTCAGGAGCAGCACTCTGTCCACACTCAGGATTAAACCTTTAGATACCTCAGAATTGCGCGGCTCGTATCGCACCGAGGCCGGCGAGCGCGTAACACACGTGGAGCTAAACGAGCTGAAAGAATGAAGAAACCCCCAGACACTGCCCCTCATCCGTCCCGCTTACTAAGCTATCACACAAACAACACTTCCACCCTCAGGTCTTAAAGCAGCTCAGGTATGCAGATACCGTATCATGCATGTATACATGACCCGATGAAGACCCCGTGGGCAAAAGCATGTGTATAATAGTTTAATAAATTAAAGCAATGAAGCAATGCGTGGGTTTTTCCTTTTTTTACATTTAAATTCCCCTATAACACCAACACCTATATAAAGACTGGGATGGCAGTATGTTTTTCTCAATCTTGAAGTAAATGCATAACCACAGTCCTGAAGGACACAAGCTAGGGTATTTTTTAATTTTTATACTTGTCTGCCACGGCGTCTATAAGGCAGCTAGCGCTGGTTTCTCAGGCAACCCCGTGCCCCGCATCTAATTCTCAGGACACCCTAAAATTCACCCCCGTGATGGTGATTGACAGCTGTCAGTCAGAGGACCATTTACTGCACCTCGTTCCCACGCTCGTCTCCCACCTCGCCGAGCTTTTCGGACGCCCCCGCCGGTAGGGGGGCACCGCCAAGGTTAAACCCCCCCTCTCTCCTCTGAGACGCTGAGGGCCTTTCGGTCCTAAGCCCCGCAGCTTCCTCTTCAAAGACAGGCATGCGTGAGACAGGGAAAACAAGAACCACCACAGATTCAGAGACACGGGCACCACGCAGCCAGACAAACAAAAACAGACCAGAGAGTCGATTTGCACAGAAAACTACAAATTAGGAGGAGACTTTCATCTCGTCACACCTTCCCAACTAAACCCTGTCTGATATCAAAAGGAACCCAACTAAACCCTGTCCAATATCAAACGGAACCCAACTAAACCCTGTCCGATATCAAACAGAACCCAACTAAACCCTGTCCGATATCAAACAGAACCCAACTAAACCCTGTCCAATTTCAAAAGGAACCCAACTAAACCCTGTCCAATTTCAAAAGGAACCCAACTAAACCCTGTCCAATTTCAAAAGGAACCCAACTAAACCCTGTCCGATATCAAACAGAACCCAACTAAACCCTGTCCAATTTCAAAAGGAACCCAACTAAACCCTGTCCAATTTCAAAAGGAACCCAACTAAACCCTGTCCGATATCAAACAGAACCCAACTAAACCCTGTCCGATATCAAACAGAACCCAACTAAACCCTGTCCGATATCAAACCCAACTAAACCCTGTCCGATATCAAACAGAACCCAACTAAACCCTGTCCGATATCAAACGGAACAGACAGCATCAAATCAGCCCCCGTGTGCAAAATGGGACGGATGATCTCACACTAGAACCTCAGCGACACACACACGGGAAAAACAACACGCCTATTCCGCCACGCCACACACCTCTTTGCATAATTAATACATTTCAAAAAGCGGGGGAGTGGGGGGCGGGATGCCTCGAGATCACATTTCATTTAATAAAACATCCTCCCGCTGACGTCCCTTCAATTTGCCGGTGTCGCACCCGCCACTAAAACGCAACTTGATATAAATATTTATCTCCTAATGTCGCAGCAACATTTTTCAAAACCAAATGATGGATTTTCTTGTCTTCTCCTACCTTGGAATCCTAGTATCATGCATATTTAATGGGGTCCTCCAAACACTTTTTACATTTTGTCAGCTTCAATGATGCACACCATCATAAAAAAGCCGCATTTTCCACCATTCATAAGGGGCTGGGTATTTCAGCCTATTTCACCAACTTGTTTTCTCTTCTTTTTTTTAACCCTTTAATTGCCTGGATGCTCACCTTGTTGTGAAAGTGCCCAGTTGCTACCCCTCTGCATGGACACAAAGTCATTCTGTTTTCTGAAACCAGATTCAAAACGCCACACAACAGGAGACGGATAAATTAACGTTTGAGACGAGCAAAGAGCGTCGACGGCCGGACGTGGACCTGACGCGGTTAGGAACCGCAACCCCCAGAGTGCTCTAGTGCGCGCGTCACCATGGCTGCGGTCCTTGAGCCTGATCGTGCTGGGACCGCGCGCGTGAACCAGGAAACGCTGCAGGTCTGACCAACGCACGGACACGCAGCACACAGAGAATGCGATGGACCCTTCATCCGTAACCGTCATCATCCTCAGACCAGAGGCTCAACTGCTGCGTAAAAAAAACGTTAAGCATTCCCTTTCACTCACCACCGCAAACGTATATGACAAGACATCAATATGCAGGATTCCATTAGAACGTCACCTCAAATTTACCCTTCAGATTTACTCTTACACCGCAGAGACCCACCAGGACCGATATCTCCAAAATGACCTTATTTCCCACCCTGAACAGCAGCTTTCCTTTTCCCGTGTCAACGAAGCGAAAGCGCAAAGCGGACGGCCGCTTTCGTGTGTGGAGCGCTCGCGACTGCACATAAAATCACATGCAGATAAAACCGCACATAAAATCCACCATACTGAGGGATGTAGCCAATAAACTGAGTCTATGTACACAGTCACCTTCAGCACGCAGTGGGTAGTCACCTTACAGCACGCATCAAGCACTTTGATTCATTACCTAAAATGGCCGTTAAGGTTCAACACCGGCCATGTTTTCCAAATCACTCACAATAATATCACTCAAGCATTTATATGACGATGATCTGACACGCAGAGGAGATGGTAGTCTCCACGACTGATGACGAACATTCTTTTTACGTTATTTACAGTCGCCTGAATGTACAGAACGTACTGAATGACCAAACAGCTGGGGCCAAAACAATGTCTTGTGTTCAAAAAAAATAAAAAATAAAATCTACCACTGAAATTAATTGTTCAGCTGGATCAGAGGTGGAAAGTCCAGGGGTCAGAAAGTAAAAGCCTTCCACCCATGAACTCTGTCAGCTGATTTTACAAATTAGTTCTACCTCCTGGCTGAAGAATTGTGCTAATTAGCAAAAAATGGAAAAAGATTACTGAGGAGGACTTTTATTTTCCAAACCTCGATTTTCGACCACCGAGCTTGATGAACCATGAAACTGAAATTATAGTGTTATAATCATGCAACAGGACATAAAAAACAAACACAAAAACACAGAAATGAAACACCAACTATATGCACATAACCAGGCCATACACATACAGAACACAAAATCACACGCATACATACATACACACACACACACACACACATACATACATACACACATACTCACACACCTACACACACATACACACACACACAAACCTACACACACATACACACTAACACACACACACAGTGGTCAGGCCCTTGAGTAAAGGATGGAATGAGTGTGACCCCAGAAAGTGAGTGTGTGGAGAGATGGGAAGTGATTTAAGCTGCTGTTTATAACCTCATCTATTACACTGAAGGTCTGGAACATTCCGCCAGCCCTCGAATTAACCTCTGTGATGTGTGTGTGAGTGCGTGTGTGTGTGTATATGTGTGTGTGTGTCTAAGTGTGTGTGTGTGTGTGTGTGAGTGTGTGTGTGTGTATGTGTGTGAGTGTGTGTGTGTATGTGTGTATGTGAGTGTGTGTATGCGTGTGTGCATGCGTGCACATGTGTGTGTGTGTGTGTGTGTAGGGGTGTGTGTGTGTGTCTGTGTGTGTGCGTCCGTGTGTGCGCTGAAGGCCCCCCCCCTCCCCCTCGGAGCAAGCATCATCATCGGACACGATGGACAGCTAAGAAGGTGTGTGTGGGTAGGGGTGTGTGTGTGTGTGTGCGTCCGTGTGTATGTGTGTGTGTGTGTGTGTGTGTGTGTGTGTGTGTGTGTGAGGACCACGTCACCGCCCTGTCTGGGGATGTTGCAGTGACCAAGCTGACCGGGAAACCATGCAGAAAAATATGGAAATTGGCATTTAAACCGCGCCGTCACTTCCTGTCAATGATCGCGGCGGGTTGCCCCCTCCCTGCCGACCTCTGCCGTCTCTTCCTCATTCTCTTTCTCTCACTCTCTCGCTCTATCTCTCTCTCTTTCTCCTCCATGCTCTTCACAGGCCAAGGCTCGCAGACTGTCATAGTCCCACTCCTGTCTATCAATCCCCCGCCCTCCCCCGGCCCCCCACTCCTGTCCATCAATTTCCCCACCCCCCCACCCCCCCCCTCCCCTCTTTCATGCTCTGCCCGCTCCCCCCCACCAACACCCCCCCACACCCCCCTCATTCACACCCCCTTCCCTCCCCCCCGCCCCCCCACCCAATCGCTGATTTTTCAAAAGTGATTTTTTTTAGTTTGTACTCTCAGACAAAACCCTCAGACAAAAAAAATAAAAAATAAAAAACATAAATGAATTTCCCTTTCCGTGTACAGCACCCCGCCTCAGAGCTGAGAACAGTGTTGCCTCTGTGCCTGAAACAGCCAAACAGAGCAGCTTGGTGCTCACACACACCTGCAGTCAATTTCCGTCATTATCATCGGCAACCGTCCGCTAACTCCAACACTTCACTCTGTTAAAGAAAGCGGGACAGAAGATTCTTTTTTTCAAAGAAGCTTAAAAGTGTTTTTTTTTTTCTGGTAGGTATTCAAGCCAGCACTTGGCAGAAAAGCACATCCAGCACAGCGATTTATTTTTTCTTCTTTTTTTTTTTTGGCAGAGACTTGAACATGCACCAGTGCAGCCCGGCATCGTTACCCACCGAAAGCCTCAGAAGCTTTAGAAGTAACGTACCTGTGGAGAAACAGCAGGCCAGGCGCTAGGTTCCACCTCCGTATCTCCGGATAATTACTTCTGGAACACATTTTCCATGTCGGGGGGACAAAACGCAGTCCAAGCTTTAAACCTGGGGAAACCAGAGACTTTAACTGCCTCCGATAACCTGCAGCCCCACAGAGAAGCTGCTCTACTCTGCCTAACCTCACACACTACACGGTCAGAAGTATGTGGACACCTGACATCCAACATCTCGTACAAAATTATGGGCATTAATATGGAGTAGGTCCACCCTTTACTGCGATAACAACCTCCACTCTTCTGGGAAGCCTTTATGCTAGATGTTGGAGCATAGCTGCAGGGATTTGCTTCCATTCAGCCTGAAGAGCATTAGTGAGGTCGAGCACTGATTGGGCGATTAGGCCTGGCTCATAGTTGGCTTTCCAACTGATCTCAAAGGTGTTGGATGGGGTTGAGGTCAGGGCTCTGTGCAGGCCGGTCAATTTCTTCCACAACATTCTCGACAAAATCACTTCTATATGGACCTCACTGTGTGCCCAGGGGCACTGTCATGCTGAAACAGGAAAGGGCCTTCCCCATTGTCATTGTAAAATTTGCCTTCACTGGAACAATGGAGCCTAAACCAAACCATGAATAACAGCCCCAGACCAAGGCATGTCCAGACACTTTTGGTCACATGGTTTTTCCAGGGCTGCTCACACAGGTTTGAGACAGACTGGTGTACCCAATCAATGGCTCCCATTCAAAACCGAGCTGATCCAGTTATTTTTGTGGAAATATTTTCTTCCGGTTTGGCACAGATAAGCCGGGATGTCACAGCCTGTCTGAATCTCATTGAGGAACTGGAATATCTTCCCTTTGGTTTGCTGGGTAGACATGTGTTCTGTGTTCAGAGGGGCAAGTGTTCCTGTGAGTGGCTAGCAAGTCCACTCCTAATAATACACACCACCTGATGGGTCGTGTATTCCTGTTTTCATAAATACGCCCTCTTTTCTTATAGATGTTCTCAGCGTGACGTTATATAGATAGCATTGTATTTCACCATTAAGGGTGTTAAGGGTAAATAGATGATGATGATGATGAAGACTAAGTATGATGATGATGATGATGATTATGATTATTATTATATTGATGTTTTTGCTGTTATTAACAGACTTACGTCAGTGCAAGCAGCTCCAGGGTCATAGTTCACCTTCATCAAACACGGCCGGGCCCACAGCATGGTCTTCCTCTGCTCATCGTCTGGGCGTCTCTCTGTTGATATGGGACGAGAAAAGGCAACAAATCTACACTTGATAAAGAGCCATGAAGTTTTATAACAGATTCATTAGTTCATTTGAGATGCTGAGCACCATTCAATTTATTTAATTTAGTGCTTCTTCTTTTCCTTGTTTCGTTCAGAGATTTGAATCCTCTCCCCTCAAATTGCATTCATTTCTATAAGCAATTAAGATTCCATTAACTTTTTTGTGTGAGGGACAGTGGATAACTTCTCATCTAAATTAGCTGATCTGGAATGCAATTAAAGCCAGCGAGCTGCTGGACCTCCATTTCCCTCCTATCTCCGGATTCTGCTTATACTTCTGGTGTAGAGCTCAGTGGGGAAGCTCACCACAAAGACCTATTTTTAAGATTTTAATTTAATTAATAAGAATGAGAGAAAGAGATGCGGGGGATAGAGAGGGAGAGAGAGAGATGGAGAGAGCATGAAAGCAATGGAGGAAATGAATTATGGGTAAAAGAAGCTTTGAAACAACTGCATCCAGACTGAAGCCTGTCCCCAGATTGTGTTACACTTCATTTTGAATTTCTCTATTTTTGCTCAGGATGGAAAAAGTGTGTGTGTGTGTGCGTGTGTTTGTGTGTGTGTGTGTGTGTGTGTGTGTGTGAGTGTGCGTGTGTGCGGGCGCGTGTGTGTGTTATACAGTCAGCCACGTCACTCCCTTTCTCATTACCCACCACCGATGGCCGATATCTCCCATTTCTGCTAACCGATACCTGGTAAATGGTAAATGGACTGCATTTATATAGCGCTTTTATCCAAAGCGCTTTACAATTGATGCCTCTTATTCACCAGAGCAGTTAGGGGTTTGGTGTCTTGCTCAGGGACACTTCGACACCCCAAGGTGGGGATCAAACCGGCAACCCTCCGACTGCCAGACAACCGCTCTTACCACCTGAGCTATGTCACCCCATTACGTTAGCTTAAGGTTGTAAGCCGATACCTCTCAGCGCCGTTAGCTAATATCTTCCATCGCCGCTCCTCCGCTTGCCGATATCTCTCCCCCACCCCCCTGGTGCTGGCCAGACTGACAGGGACAGCTTCATAGTAATACTTTCAAAAGATCATCAGACCCTACACACCAACCAGCCCTCTCAGGTCTGCTGCCTCTTATTCAATAAGAACTCATCAGTGGAAGTGAACCCTGTCAGAGCCACAGGGAAGGGACTCCTCTTCATCCTCAAACATCACATTATAGGCATTCAGCAGACAGAGTGACTTTTGAATTTTGTTTCTGCATCCATTTATACAGCTGGATATATACTGAAGCAATGTATGTTAAGTATCTTGCTTACAGGTACAACAGCAGTGACCTACTCAGGAATCAAACCTGCAACCTTTAGGTTACAAGCCCAGTCCCAAACCCATTATGCTACACTGCAGCGTGAATCTGTGATAAACATTCTGGCTTCAAAACGCGAGGATGACGACATGCCACGGGAGCACTCGCTGTGATTGGACGCTCTGAACCAATGAGACCACAACTCCACATCACCTTCAGAGCACTCGCTGTGATTGGACGCTCTGAACCAATGAGACCACAACTCCACATCACCTTCAGAGCACTCGCTGTGATTGGACGCTCTGAACCAATGAGACCACAACTCCACATCACCTTCAGAGCACTCGCTGTGATTGGACGCTCTGAACCAATGAGACCACAATTCACATCACCTTCAGAGCACTCGCTGTGATTGGACGCTCTGAACCAATGAGATCAAAACTCATGATAACTCTCAGGTGGTCAGCAGTGTGGTACAGGTTTGAATCCTTGCCACCGTACCCTTGAGCCAGGTCCTTAACCTGAATTGCTTCAGCATGCCGTACATCCAGCTGTATGAAGGCAAAAAAGCAAAGGCTGTGCAAGTCGCTCTGGATAAGAGCATCTGCAAAATGCCCTCATGACGCAATACCACATTCCATTTGGTTAAGTTGGTGTATGAAAACCGCATTTTAAAAATAAAGGTTATGAATTGTATTTGTAATTAATAATAGAGCTAGCTCTCCATCTTCTGTCGTAAAAGCAGCACAAGGTCCACAGGGCTGGCTTAAACAGCGATCGATGATGGGACATTTTAATAAGCTAAGCACCACTAATTACCACAAATCACTCTCACTCCAGTGTTAATGGTGCTGCGAAGATAAAGGAATTCTGGGATGTTATCCTCGTCTTATGAAATCACAGAGTTCAGTAGGAGCTCTCATATAGTACAAGCCCATCTAGCAAATAATGACCTCCCAAGTCAATGAGCTGCTCGTAATAGTCCTTCCCCGTGCACAAGAGCAAGGTTCATCGTTGAACGAGTGTTACCGAGTAACAAGGACTGATTAAAACACCATTAGCGAATTGCGGGACTGGAGATTACAGAACTCTGCCAATCCCCAGGTTAATAAACGGTGTTCTTAGCACCGTCGTCCTCAGTAACTTCGTGACATCGCTGACATTTGCCAGCTCATCATGAATATTCATGAGGGAGGCGTGGCAAAGACAGGAAATAGCTGAGGTTGCAAAGCTCTACTGAAGCTACTGTATCACACCAGCATATATACCGCCAAGACCTATTACCAACATGATTCGCTTAGAAGTACAAAGGAGAGTAAACACACAGTTTGTCTACACATCTACCAACACAATATGAACCCTGAGCATAGTGTAGATATGGTTTAAACCTCATACTATGAATAAATCCTCAAACTGTGCTTTGGGAAAAAAGTAAAAAAATACTTTGATTTATTTGCAAGTCAAGTCATTTCTTTATCTTCACCTGGCAGAGTTTCTACAGGGTTATAGCATTCTGGCATCAAACCTTGCATCTCATCTGACAAACATGTTTAATTACATGGAATGCATTTCAATAATATTGTATATACACAAGTTCCGCGGACCATGTCAATAGGACTGTTGAATGAAAGAAAAACCGAAGATCCTATTAATAAAACAAACAATACTAGTACTCCTACAAATTGCAACAGGCAGTCATCAAAGTTATAATAATAACAATAATAATAGTTGCTGTTGTGATGACTGCAGTTGTTGCTATTATTTGTAGTAGTACTAGTATTAGTGCTATGGTTAATAGGATTTCGATAATGGGTCCAGCACTGTGATGTTGCAGTTCTGTGAAACTGCAGTCCCTACGAAAGGAGATGATTGACCTGCTTTCATGTTCGGAACACTGCAATCGTTTTCCATTCATCCTCTTTGTCTGTATTTCACCACAAAAAAAAAATCAGTTGGGCCTTTTTGGGGTTTCATTACGAGCCGAGCAAGCAGCCAAAGGGAGGACAGCATTTGAAGTGTAATGACAGTAATCCTCAAAAGTATTTCCATCTCCCTCTGCTAAATGTGGCCGCGCTCTTTCATGCCTGCTTCTTTTGATGTCCGGCCCGCGTTGCGTTGCGACTCGACTGTGTTACACAGACGAATCACCTCTTTATCCGTCCCCTCGATCTTATCGCGGCTTCCCGCAAATGTAAAAAATCGACCTGGGCCGATATCCCTTCTGTGTGAGAGCCTAGAGCGAGGGCGGGCGCGAGCACGCGGACCAAACCGTAATTTTTCCTGTGAATGTGACGCCAGTTATATGCGCAGAGTGAGATGCGCAGAGTGAGCCGGTTATATGCGCAGAGTGAGGCGGTTATATGCACAGAGTGAGGCGGTTATATGCGCAGAGTGAGGCTGGTTATATGCGCAGAGTGAGGCGGTTATATGCGCAGAGTGAGGCTGGTTATATGCGCAGAGTGAGGCGGTTATATGCGCAGAGTGAGGTGGTTATATGTGCAGAGTGAGGCGGTTATATGTGCAGAGTGAGGCGGTTATATGCGCAGAGTGAGGCAGTTATATGCGCAGAGTGAGACGGTTATATGCGCAGAGTGAGGCGGTTATATGCGCAGAGTGAGGCGGTTATATGCGCAGAGTGAGGCGGTTATATGCGCAGAGTGAGGCGGTTATATGCGCAGAGTGAGGTGGTTATATGCGCAGAGTGAGGCTGGTTATATGCGCAGAGTGAGGCGGTTATATGCGCAGAGTGAGGTGGTTATATGCGCAGAGTGAGGCGGTTATATGCGCAGAGTGAGGTGGTTATATGCGCAGAGTGAGGCGGTTATATGCGCAGAGTGAGGCGGTTATATGCGCAGAGTGAGATGCGCAGAGTGAGGCGGTTATATGCGCAGAGTGAGGCGGTTATATGCGCAGAGTGAGATGCGCAGAGTGAGGCGGTTATATGCGCAGAGTGAGGCGGTTATATGTGCAGAGTGAGGCGGTTATATGCGCAGAGTGAGATGCGCAGAGTGAGGCGGTTATATGCGCAGAGTGAGGCTGGTTATATGCGCAGAGTGAGGTGGTTATATGTGCAGAGTGAGGCGGTTATATGCGCAGAGTGAGGCGGTTATATGCGCAGAGTGAGATGCGCAGAGTGAGGTGGTTATATGTGCAGAGTGAGCCGGTTATATGCGCAGAGTGAGGCGGTTATATGCGCAGAGTGAGGCGGTTATATGCGCAGAGTGAGGCGGTTATATGCGCAGTGAGGCGGTTATATGCGCAGAGTGAGGTGGTTATATGCGCAGAGTGAGGTGGTTATATGCGCAGAGTGAGGCGGTTATATGCGCAGAGTGAGCCGGTTATATGCGCAGAGTGAGGCGGTTATATGCGCAGAGTGAGCCGGTTATATGCGCAGAGTGAGGCGGTTATATGCGCAGAGTGAGCCGGTTATATGCGCAGAGTGAGGCGGTTATATGCGCAGTGAGGCGGTT
>NC_049216.1:35401710-35451710 GCF_013347855.1 Anguilla anguilla | reverse complement strand
GGTGTAAGGGGTGGGGGGGTGCACAGAATTAATTTGGAACAGAATGGCATATTATATCCAAGATTAGTCAACCCACACAGTTCACAACCTCAGTCAACTGTAGAGCCCTTTTGCTCAAATCACGGTCCTCAAGGTATTATGAACTGCTGGTTTTCCACCCCTCCCTTTACCTGGTAGTCAGTGGCCAATTAGTGGCACTAATTGTTTAGTTAATTGCCTGGTTGAAGGAAAACCTGGGCTCACTTTGAATCTCCATGCTGTAGAGCACCATCTTACTCTCGCTCTTTAAACTGTAGAGTGCTGCGTTCCCAAGTCATTTGTTAAGCATTTATAACATCCTTGTTATCACAGTATATTGTATTTACAAATACTAGCGATATTAGCATGTGAGTAATAGCGTTCATTACAGTTGAACCTGAAATCACTCTTCACATTTGAGAATAACCAATATGACCAAAAAGTCATCATTTATTTAAAATAAAGTATTTGCTTACGAAGGATTTATGCAAATGTTACAACATGCTAAGAAAGATGGCACACCATGCCAATTGGTGCAACAACCCAAAAAAATCACTTCCTGTAAGAACTGAAAAAAGTACATTTAAAACAGGATGATTCTGAGGCCTGTTCCATTGTCAAGATTTTTACTATAACAGTTACAAAATAAACTGTCAAAGGACTTTAGATGATATGAAATCTACCGGAAACATCTTTATGGATGCACAGCCAAAAGTCTCCCGGAAATAAAGTGAGCTCAGATGAAAAATTAGCACAAGCTTACATTAAACATCAGAAAACCTCAATACGTTCAGCATCTGAGGCTGTTTTAGCCAGCTTTAGCCAGTTTTGGTACATCATTCTTTTGTGAGATTTATCACTGTGTTCCTGTGAAACTACATGACATTCATCTCCTATAATAAAGGGAATGGCTGCCTGTTAAGACGCTTCATCAGAGTTGTTTAAAACATGGACATGAGTTATAACCGGGACAGACATATGCGCTCATCTGTACATCTAATTTTGTAAATTGATATGAATGATATATTTGTTAGGTGCGCTCCTGCAGTTGCCCTTGACCAAGGCACTGGCCTCAGAACAGGAGTTGGTCCCCGGGCGCTGCACTGTGGCTGCCCACTGCTCCTAGGTAACTAAGGATGGGTCAAATGCAGAGGACAAATTACCCCACAGGCTTCAATAAAAGTATATCTTATCTTATTTAATTACATATTTCCTTAAAATTCAAATATGTTGATGTGTGCGCACTGATACATACTGTGGCTATATACACTTATAGCTATGTACAATAATGAACAATAAGTAGAAAGAGTAAATAATAGGACACAATAACTGTGTAGTAGGGACGTTTGCCTTGGGCACAGTGATAAGGGACTATATTATTATTCAGTTACACCACAGTTAGCCACAACTATTTCATAGCTTTTGCACAATAACTAGTCCTGTTCTCAAAAAATGTGCTAAGAAGCATATGTATGTGTTCGAAAAGAAAATGAATACATTGGAAAGAAAATTTAGGGAAAATATTTTTTATTAAAACGTGGCAAAGGACAAAAGCATATATTAGCTGTTAATGTTCCCAGGAGCCAGTGTTTTTAAGTCTGTGCGCAGTTTAAATCTAATGTTCTTCCCCAGCTCGGCTCCTAACTTCACTTCCTCCTCTGGCTAAGCTGTCCGAGGGCCAGACCAATTAATGCCAGGCGTCTCGCATTTAATCCAGCCTCAGCTTCAACTTCATTTAGCCGAACATCGCCTTCTGTATTTCCTCCAGAGAGGGTACATTAGGATTAAATCTTATTAGCGCTGCGATTCCTCTCAGTGCAATAGATCACAGCACGACATGGCTGTCTTCGGTTATGAGCAGGAAGTGCTTAACAGACCCTGCCGTACCCACACTACACGCAAAGGCCAGACAGACATGTTCACACTCCCACTCACAAATTAGCACCTGTGTGCACTCACACACACACACACACACACACACACACACACCTGTACGCACACACACACAGACACACACACCTGTATGCACTCTCACACACACACACACACACACCTGTATGCACTCACACACACACACACACACACACCTGTATGCACTCACACACACACACACACACACACACACACACACACACTCACACGCACACACACACACCTGTGTGCACTCACACACACACACACACACACACACACACCTGTATGCACTCTCACACACACACACACACACACACTCACACACACACACACAGACAGACACACACACCTGTATGCACTCTCACACACACACACACACACACACCTGTACGCACACACACACAGACACACACACCTGTATGCACTCTCACACTCACACACACACACACACACACCTGTATGCACTCTCACACACACACACACACACACACACACCTGTATGCACTCTCACACACACACACACACACACACCTGTATGCACTCACACACACACACACACACCTGTGTGCACTCTCACACACACACACACACACACACACACACACCTATATGCACTCACACTGACACGCATGGACAAATCCGCATGCATTTACCTTCCCCCAATGTTTCCAATGATAGCAATGATTGAAAAGAAAAAACACAGAACAGAGGTTAAAGTTCAGGTACCTCCATCATCGGCTACTATCACTGACCTTTTTACTGAAATTTAAATCAGAAATACACACAAAAAAGAGTTTGAAACGGGACGACCAAAGCACAAAGGGGTAAGAAGACGCAGGTTAAAAACCCGTTAACGTGAGTCTCCCTACACCGGCACCTCACCTCACAGACAGCTGATCCCGCAGACAGGAAGTCCCGTATCTGTGACATGCAGCGATTGCACACCCTCATAACATCCGTCCATCTCTGCAGATGGGGGGGGGGGGGGGGGGGGGCAGGGCAGAGGTGAAGGGACATGCAGGAGAGTGAGCAGAGATGGCGTGGGGGGTGGGGGGAGGCTGAGTAATACAGCGTATCGCTCAGGGGGGGTCGGGGGTGGGGGTAGCGGTGATGGGACACGCAGGACGGTGGACAGAGATGACGTAACGCTCGGGGGGTTGGGGGTGGGGGGGGGGGGGGTGTTGTCAGGCGGAAATCAGGGGTTGAGGAGCACACACGGGGGCATCGTCTGCCTGTCACTCAAACGACACATCCCATTACACGGGCGCTGGGAGAGCTGGGCTGGCGGCGCTCCTGCAAGCGCCGGAAAGCCGTTAGCGATGCGAGGCTAGCGCCGCGGCCCGCGGAGGACGCTAACCCCATTTACCGCTAACGCGGCGATGCGCGGGGGTGAGAGGCGGGGCTGAGCTCCTAATTCACCTGTAATGAGGTGTGCCCTCCCCCCCCCGTGGGCCAGCGGCCTTCCGCAGGCACGGACGGCCCTCCGGATATAATCCCGCCATTTACAGGAGAGAGAAAACGCAGACGGGGAACAGAGCTTCAGAGGAAGCCGGACATCAATCAATATGTCTCCATTCCAATGGCAAATACAGTACAAGCTCACGCAAATGCAGCCTTCTGCCTACAGACACACACGCACACACATGCACACACACGCACACTCACACACACACACACTCACACACACACACTCACACAGTCACACGCACTCACACGCACTCACACGCACACACACGCACACACATGCACACACACTCACACACACACTCACACACACACACACACGCACTCACACACACACACGCACACACTCACACACACACACACACGCACTCACACGCACACACATACAGTCACACACACACTCACACACACACACACTCACACACACACACTCACACAGTCACACGCACTCACACGCACTCACACGCACACACACGCACACACACACACACGCACTCACACGCACACACATACAGTCACACACACACATGCACACACACGCACTCGCACTCACACACACACTCACACACACACACACACACACGCACACACACGCACACACTCACACAGTCACACGCACTCACACACACACTCACACGCACACACACACACACACACACGCACTCACACGCACACACATACAGTCACACACACACACATGCACACACACTCACACGCACTCACACGCACTCACACACACACATACGCACACACACACACACACACAAATAGAAACACTCACGCACACGCACACACACACACACACACAAATGGAAACACTCATGCACACACATGGGGCCCACATTTACATGCACAAACACAAGAGTAGCTGTGGAAACATACACTCATGCAGGCGTACACACACACACACACGTGCATGCATGCACACACGCATACACACACACACACGCATACAAATCCTAACTAAAACCATAATGGTCTCATTTAGGTATCATAGTCTTATTCCATTAGAACGAATGAGAAAAAAATGTAAAAATGGATTCCAATGTAAACATCATGTACATGCAGGACCCCTGTGGACACAGCTTGTCACTTCAGGCAGAAAAACAAACTGGAGTCAAGCAGAGAGCAGGGCTTATACAAGCAGTGAGAATCCATTTAACTAAGACCATTAAAGTTAATCACACCTGTTAGCTGTTAACACTGTACAGTGCACACCGGCTAATTTAACATTTTACAGGGCAAAACCTCTCCTGCACTTGCCCATTCTGTCTCCTGCAATTTTATTTCCATTAGAATATACAGGGAGCCAGAATTACAGCCCTTTTTATGGCACACAGAGCTCAGCTCTTGAAGACATCAATAATCTTGTCATGAAAATCTGAGACATTCAACCATGAACCGAGGGAGCGTCCGTTGATCATGTGACTGAGGGGAAGCAGGCCCCTGAGCGACTCAGTTACAGAGCAAAGCGTTAAATAAACGTTAAATCAACGTTGAATCCCCCCAAAAATGCTGAGGTTGATAAACAGGTGCCCGAATGCATCCGTTTTCAGCAAACGAGGTTATTCCTAAAATTCCCAATTTGTACTGAAGAATATCTTCAAATGCAGACTCCCCGAAGGATTTATCTGTAAGTGTAATATTTATTATGCATAGTATCTATTTTTTATTTTTTTTTTAACAACAGAAAGAGGCCCATCAGGGTTAGGAGGTGGACTGGGGTTTACAGGGCTATTCCAGTAATAGATCCAGCCCAAGGCATGCCAGTCAAAAAAAGACGATAAAAACACTTAAGCTTCTGGTATTTTAACAGCACACATGGATTCATACCGTCAGCTCAGTACAGCTGGAGTCTATTTGCGAAGAAATCAATTTTTGGTGAATCATGCCTGGTGTGTTGCAGCTTGTCCTCAAGCAAAAAATATAAATAGTAAAATACATATAAATGCTTTTAGCAATGCATATAGTGTATCACCTTTCGGAGATTTCATGAAAGGTGAAACTCTTGAGAAAGGTGCAGTATTCCGAGGACAGCGTTAAGAGAACTGACCCTGCGGCTGGTCGAGAAACTCCAGGGACCGATGGATGTTAAAACCCTCTCTGGGGGCAAGGAGAGCGCATTACACCGATCTCTCAACCCGCGAACACAAAGAGCGCATCGGCTTCAGACAGGACAATACAGCATCGGACCCTCGGACAGAGACACAACGCTCGAAAGAACAGTGCGTTTCAGAAGCATTCAGCTCAAAGCTACAAAGAGGAAAACACCCGAAAAACTCACCCAAGACGACGGAGAGAAAACTGACTTTGGTTGCAAATGAGCTCTTCATTGATAAGTGTTATTTGATTGGCTGTTAATTGTTTTCTGATTTGCATCTGACAGTTGGCCTTTGAGCGGAGACGCGGTGCGTTTCTGTTAATGAAAAGGCTCAAATGTCACGCGTTTCATAAATTTGTTTTGTGCATCCGAGCACCACAAACACACCGTGGTAGAGGAATTAGTAATTGCGCTTAATTTCTTGTTCGATTTGTTAAGCGTTCTAAGGCCTTATAAGAATTTATTACTTCAACATCTAATTAATCTTAATCAGTCAAAATGCTAATCTGCATCCTCCTTCCACACAAATTATCTCATTATGTTTCTGAAAATGTTACACACATCAAAAAATGAAAGTTATAATCTCAGCAAAACAATCATATTGATAGTATCTTGCACGCCCATTTCATAGTTTATTAGTATCCAAATAATTTTTTCCTCATATTTCTAATGCATAGCTTTTGGGTATGTAAAGTGTGTGTGTGTGTGTGTGTGTGCATCTGTGCGTGCATGTATGCGTGTACACATGCGTGACCACCAGAAGTTTGGTTGGAGTGCACCCCCCCACCCCCCCCAACTAACTCACACTTGTTGGCATTCTATCTGAACAGTGAACCTCATGTCATCCCTGCAAACACAGCCAGAGAGAGAGAGAGAGAAAGAGAGAGAGGGGGGATAGAGGGAAAGAAAGAAAGGAAAAAGAGGGGGAAGGACGGAGAGAAAGAGAGAGAGAGAAAGCGGAGGACTCCCCAGCTCTCTCCCCCTGCTGAAGGGAGGTGCTCTAATCCAGCGGCAGCCCCTTCAGCCCGACACCTTATTAATATGTAATATCGGCGGATTACTGCAGACACGAGCAGCTTAGTCTGTTTGCTCAGAATAGTGCCATCGGGCCCTGACAAGCAGACACGCCTGTCAGTCCTGAGAGCCCCCGCTTTTAACAAGATCTGCACCTGAGAGGGCAAACAGCGCGGGGGGGGGGGCGGGGGGGAAGGGGCATGCGGGGGGGGGGGGGGGGCACGAGGGGTTAAGGCGTCAAGGACAGACACGGCGCACTTTTAAAACGCGCCTCCCTAGCCATCGTTCCACTCCGCCCATCCTCCCAGGGCCCCGTCAACATGTTTCGATTACATTTATTTCCATTTTTAATTTCTGCAAAAATCCAAAAAATCGATTCATACCGAGTGCTTAGTGATGAGAGAGTGGGCTTTGGGGAAAACCCCCCTCCCCCTGAAAAGAAGAAACATTTTTAAAGGGTGCTGCCATAACTTGCCAATAACTAGAGACAGTGAGGCAACAGCAGTGCCATTGGTTGAGTTTCCGGCAGACCCGTGATTGACAGGCTCCGCCCATTAAGGGCTTCATGAAGCCCCATTCTGTCATCCCAGCAAACATGAAGCACTGGCAGTCACAGAAGGCCAGAGTCTTCCAGCTGAGCCCCGATCCTTTCCGGCCTGTGGGCTGCAGGAGATGGGCCGTTTCCTGAGTCACCTCACAGGTCAGAGGTCAGAGGGGTCAGAGGTCATCCTTCCACAGAGCGATGCACTTCACCCGCCTGTGGCCAATGTGAACTGAGCCCTCTGCTGCGCCTGAACCAGTTGGGAAGTGCCGAGCGTGCGGAAACACAGCCATGCGCTCCCGCTCGGCACACTGACCGCCACACGACAAGAGCAAATTTCAGAGGGTGGGGGGGGGGGGGGGGGGGGAGTACGGAGGTGGTGTGGATGGGGGGACTGTGTAGATTGCAAATGCTCATCTAGCCCCTGAGAGCCAGGGACAGAGAAACCCCACAAAGCGAAAAGTGGAAGTATGACTCATCTCTCTGAGTCATCGGCGAGCAGGCCCTCTGACTCCTCATTGGTCAGCTCGTTTCGGGGCAGCCAGAGACGCCCCGGCACACCTTCAGTTCCGGAGGGGTAGCAGAGCACTGGGGTTGAGTCTCTCGCCAATTAAGGTCCCGACGCATCAGCGGGAGCTCAGCCTTTCTGGGCAGGCCTGGCCGGTCCTCCACCAATCACATGAGGCAGATTCAGAGACAGAGGATTCAGAGTCAGAGGATTCAGAGTCAGTGGATTCAGAGACAGTGGATTCAGAGACAGTGGATTCAGAGACAGAGGATTCAGAGACAGAGGATTCAGAGACAGAGGATTCAGAGTCAGAGGATTCAGAGTCAGAGGATTCAGAGTCAGAGGATTCAGAGACAGAGGATTCAGAGTCAGAGGATTCAGAGTCAGAGGATTCAGAGACAGAGGATTCAGAGACAGAGGATTCAGAGACAGAGGATTCAGTGGATTCAGTGATAGTAGATTCAGGAGATTCAGAGACAGTGGATTCTCATTTAACATGGTTTTTTTTTCTTTCACTCCCTCATTAGAGGAAAATAATAATAAATAAATAAATATATAGCTACACACACACATGCAGGCCCCACAGATACACACACGTGCACATGTACACACACACACACACGCAGGCCCACACAGATACACACACGTGCACATACACACACACACACGCAGGCCCCACAGATACACACACGTGCACATGTACACACACACACACACGCAGGCCCACACAGATACACACACGTGCACACACACATACACACACCCACGCAGGTCCACACAGATACACACACGTGCACACACACATACACACACCCACGCAGGTCCACATACACACACACACGCAGGCCCACACAGATACACACACATGTACATACACACACACACACACACACTGTGATGAGATATCCCATAATGCCTCTCTCTCCGCTCTGGCCTCAGAAGCGAGCGTTGGGCCGAGGCGGAGCTCGGCGGCGCTCGGCGGCGGCGGCGGCGGTGTCAGAGGAGGAGGTTCTCATCCTGCCAAAGATGGATCGCCGTGGCGACCAGGCCTAATGTCCCGTGCGAACGGTGGTGTTCGGGGTCGGGGGTTAAATAACGACCCGCGCGACTCCGAGCGTTCGCGGTCAGAGGCGAAACGGGACCGCAGCTGCGACCGCGCGGCCAGCGCGGGGAAACTCGCTCAACTTTGACCCCACCCCCCCCCCCCCCCCACCCGCGCTCAAAAACCCTGATTCACTGCGCATTAAGATCAATTAGGACACAACGAAGTATACCTGTTGCCTGTCAGGTGGGAAAGGGCGGGGGGCGGGTTGGGGGGATGGGGGGGGGGGGGGGGGTAGAGAAGAGTGTGTGATTGCATAGGGTCACAGAGAGCGGTCACAGCCCCTGTTCTGATGGTCAGTGTCCACATCTAAAACAAAATAGAGGAACAAAGAGGGCACTAAGGGCAGGGAGTTTTCTACCCTGGTATTTTAAAAAAAAAACAAACCTCTCTGCAGCAGCCACTGAAAGACAAGCCGGGGAAATGCAGAAGGGTTTCACATGCAGCAAGAGAGCACAGCCTCCACAAACCGATGCGTGGAAAACTGGCATAAATCACCAGCACAGCGCCCTCACTATTTCATTATCCAAAAAGATTAATGCCACTCCATTAAAACAGCATACAGTAACCACACCACATCGCGGTAAAACCAAAACGGGGAAAAAAGAAGGTTTCCTTGAATCCCCGTGTGCAACAGACGCGTCCCCTCGTGCATTCAAGACCACAAAACCAGGTGATTAAGGTGGGCACTAGGCCGGGACAGGGGCTATTTCGGCTGGATGCTGAGGGTAATTTATACAGAGAATGAAACCTAATGAACAGTAAAATGCAGAAAAGCCTTTTCTGAGCAGCTGGGAGTGCTTTTGTAGTGCTGCACTGCCCCCTAGCCAGTCTGTGTAGTAGTGCAGCCTATATGGCAGCAGCACAAACCTCATTTCCTATTTTTATTTTTTTATTTTCTTAGTGGCTATCTCTAAGGCAATGTGGGGCGATTTGGGTGACTGATTTCAGAGGGAGGGGCCACGGAGATTATTTGTCTTTGTCTGACCAGACGACGCCGATTTATATTCCTCAGTCTACTGCGTCCTTTACCTTGCCTGAAATACAGCAGAGTCACGGCCTAACAGAAAAGAGAATTAATTTAGCTAATGGCTAACTGGTAACCAATGGAGATGAGGATCCACTCTGTAATACAACTTCCTGTATTCAAACTCAGACAAACACACTGACATCCCAAAAACCGCATGTGACTGAAACGCGGCTTCTGCATCCATTACGCAGTCTGAGATGCAAGGAGGTGCAGAAGAGCGTTTGCTAATGCCTGATCCACACAGGGACCGCTCCATTGTGCAGACATTGTGCAGTATCCACTGGCTTCGTCCCCCCACGCTAGTGCATTAGAGCCATAATGGCGGCCGCTCCACACCGGACGGCGGTCGGTACACAAGCTCTAATCCACTCACTTTTTTTTTTTTTTCTTTTTTTGCAAATGTGCAACCTGAAGTAACACAGAAAAACGGTTCAGTCAGGTTCTCAGGTGAAACTGTGCGCAAATGTTCCCACACAACCACCCTGTTTGTGGCACTTTTTCTTCAACTTCAGAAAATCACAGCCCCTGAAATGTCATTTTGTCTGGGAAAAGGTAAATCTACAGCTTCAGCATTAACAATGCAGCCTACTTTACATTTTTTTAAAAAGGTTACAATACTGAATGTCTTTCGTTCTTAAGGGAGAAGTGCTGGCAGGAGATGTTCTGTTTTATGAATTTCCTGGATGCTTGTTTTAAGTAAAGCATTGTGTACCACAGATATGCTGTCAAATAGCATGCTTGGCTGCCATGGTGCAGTAAAGTGACTTTTTTGTACTGAAAATCTATCACTTTCTCTCCCTGTCCCATGCGCTCTCTCCCTCTCCTTCTCCCCCCTCTCTCTCTCCCTCTCTCCATCTTGCTCTTTCCTTCCCTCTCTCCCCCCTCTCTTCCTCTCTCTTTCTCTCCCCCTCTCTTCATCTCCCTCTCCCTCTCTCTCCCTCTCTTGAGCCAGCTGGTGCAGAGTCGAGGTTTGGAGTGATTGAGTGAGAGCATGTAAGAGGGATTTGATATCCATCCGGTGCACAAGCTCAACTCACCCTCTGGGCCGAACAGCATGCAGGACAAATAAATGTTTATTAAAACACATTTTTAAAAGTCCCAATTAATGAGCCACTTCTGTGAATTTGTACCACACTGTACTGCAGTGTATCACAAGAAACATGAGAGAAACAAAGTGCGCGAGAGAGAAAGTGAGTGAGAGAGAGAGAGAGATACTGAGAGGGGCAGAGACAGAGAGAGAGAGAGTGAGCTGTGCTGCTTGCACCAAACAGCTGCAGTGACTGTGAATCGAGGCAGCTTTTAAACGGCTCTGTTTGAATTCAGGACCACTTTCTATCAGTCACAGGGAGGAACACAGGGAGAAACACAGGGAGGAACACAGAAACACGGGGAGGAACACAGGGAGGAACACAGGGAGAAACACAGGAACACAGAGAGGAACACAGAGAGAATCACAGAGGAACACAGGGAGAAGCACAGGGAGGAACACAAGAGGAACACAGAGAGGAACACAGGGAGAAACAGAAACACAGGGAGGAACACAGAGAGGAACACAGGGAGAAACAGAAACACAGGGAGGAACACAGAAACACAGGGAGGAACACAGAAACACAGGGAGGAACACAGAAACACAGGGAGGAAAACAGAAACACAGGGAGAAACACAGACATAAACAGGAGGAACACAGGGAGAAACACAGAGAGGAACAGAAACACAGGGAGAAACACAGGAACACAGAGAGAAAAGCAGGCGGACATGGCTGATTAATGATTGCTCGCACACACAGCAAACATTAATCACAGCAATGCGTGTCTTAGCTAAGGTGGGGGGGGGGGGGGCAGAGTGCTGCTAGCAATGCTAATGCACAGCTCTGCCAGAACTGGCAGCCATTTTATTTTTACCTTTAAATTTCTACCTTTTCACACAGGATGTCATACAGTGATAATAAAGTCAGCTTTTGGGGAGGCTCTGACAAGCACACAAAATTTAACGTGCGCTACTGCAGATTATAAATGTTTAAATATAAACAAACACATAATATTACATGAATCTACTGGGTGTTATTAAAGCACTATCTAATCCAGTGATATTCAGTCCCCGTCCAGGAGAGCCACAGAGTTTGCTAGCTTTCGTTGTTACACGGCTCTAGAGTAACACTGAAATTCACCAGTTAAACGCAGTTAATTCAGGTCAACTGATTTCTCTTCTTCTTCTGATTCTTCCTCCTCCTCTCACTCTTCTTCCAGTAAAAAAATATAAAGGAGATTTGGGAGAAAAATGTAGCTAGATACCAAGACACACACCTCCACCCCCACCTCACTGCTACACTGGCAGTCCCCTCTCCTTCCAAGCTCCCCCTTTTCCCGAGTCTGTTTTCTCAATAAAATCCATTTAATTTGTCTGGAAATGGCTTTTCCTCAAGACTCCCGTCATTATCACAGAGAATCGATTGCTTGCTCTGTTAAAACTGTAAATTTTCTCATTTATTATTCTTTGTTATATGTAATATATACGTGATCAGCCGGAAGCCTTCATTCAGATCTGACCTGATCTTATTATTCATTTAGACAGCCGGGTGTTTACTCAGGAGCGCAACCTTAAGTACCTTTCTCTCAATCAGAAACCCTCCTGGAACCTGCTGCCTCGGCCACCTCCTCACACACATCGCCACAGGGAGGAGAGGGGGGGCTACGGGCTCACATCCCATCCACTCCTACACCCCGCAGGTTTCATCCAGCCACTGCCAATTACCCACAGACTGAGGGGGGGGGCGGGGGGGGGGGGGCAGCCAATTCTCACAGAGATTAAAGAATAAGAAACCCCAAGGTCATCTGAAAACCAGAGGGCTGTGTTCAAAGGTTAGGTGGAGTTTGCCTAGAAAGGACCAATCAAAGGCTGGTGAGTAAAGAGAGGGACCAATCAAAAAACGATGAGTAAAGAAAGAACCAATCAAAAGGTGGTAGACAAAAAAAGGAACAATCAAAAGATGGTGGGTAAAGAAAGGGGCCAATCAAAAATTGGTGGGTAAAGAAAGGGGCCAATCAAAAGATGGTGTGCATCTCAGCAGCATTCCAGAAGGTCTGCCTCTGGGCTGTAGTGCGGTATAACTCTTAGGGAACTGCGCTTGATTACTGGTTTGGACATTGCCATCGCAAGGTACTTAACCCAACGCAAGAGACTTAACCCATCGCAGGGTACCTATCCTGAATTCTCAAGGTACTTAACTCGCCGAAAATACTTAACCCAAATTCTCAAGGTACTTAGCCCAAATTCTCAAGGTATTTAACCCATCAAAAGTACTTAACCTATCACAAGGTACTTAACCCAAATTCTTAAGGTACTTAACCCATCACAAGATATTTTTAACCCAAATTCGTAATGTGGCACTTTAACCTGAATTGCTTACTTAACTCAGTACTCAACCCGAATGCTTCCGGCTGTATAAATGTGTGCTGTGTAAAAACGCAAACCAGTGATTAGAATGTCTGCTAAATGCCTGTAATGTAAAGACACACACAGCGCCGCAGACGCACGCACCAAAGACGGCACGCAGGAAGTGGAGAGACGCGGCCGCACAGCTGGGCCTGATCTCCGCCAGCGCTGCTGCAGAAGGGGCTCAGCGCAGCTCTCTGATCCTGCAGGGAAGCCAGCCCACTTTAAACCACTTCATTCACTTATTTATCTTGGGTTTTGGGGAGAGAGGAGGGAGGGAGGGAGGGAGGAGGGGCGAGGGGGGGGGTGCTGTCCAAGGGAACACTTGGAGGCATTTTGCAAAAAAAAAAAAAGAAAAAAAAAAGAAAAAAGAAAGAACTGATACTCGCCCAGAAACACACGGCACTACTTGAATTTATTCGGGCCTAAATCCCTGGTTTCTAATTCAGAGGAGAAGACGGTAAACAAGCGGCAAATGAGACACTTTGTTTGGGAGACTAAACGCCGGCGTTTGATTGTCGTCGAGGTCTTGTTTGCTAAGCCATCCCAGCAGCACACCGCTAGCGGCCCGCTCAGGGCTAACGGCGCGTCTGCACAGCCAGGCCCACTGACCCACAGCGCCCCCCTCAGGCCAGGGGTGCACCGTGCCCTTTCATTTACCGCCTCCTCCACATCCAGTCATCTCCTCGCTCCGGGGGAATAAACATTCCGGCAAACAGAATAGTAAACAAGACCGGGCTTTACACCGCCGTTACTTTTAATGACAGTTCGAGCCATTTTACGCCCTCGGGGTGCTGGAGTGTCTGATTCAGAGGGCTGGACGGCCAGCTAGAGAGCGTGTGTGTGTGTGTGTGTGTGTGTGTGTGAGTGTGTGTGTGAGAGAGAGGAGGGGGGTGGGGAGGAAGCACACTGAGAAAATAAACAGCAGTAAGACATGATGAAGAGCTGGCTCTTGCAATCACCAGAATCACTGCATTTCCTAGCCTTAAGGAATGGGAATGGGAATGTGTGTGTGTGTATATGCATGAGTCCACATTATTGAATGTGTGTGTGTGTGTGTGTGTGTGTGCGTGTGTGTGTGTGTTACCAGTCAGTTGGTCTTAGTCAATAGCCAAAGAACAGAAATAAACAAGGATGGCAGTGTCCTGTCTGGGAATAGAACCCACAGACTTTAGGTTACCATTATACTCCACAGCCACCAACAAAAATGTAAAAGCCAGCACTAAGATCTGTCTACACCTCATGTGCATTTCCACCCTACTCTACAGCCACAGACCAGTCACACCCTACTCTACAGCCACAGATCCATGTACCCCACACAGACCAGTCACACCCTAGTCTATAGCCACAGACCCAGGTACCCCACACCGACCAGTCACGCCCTACTCTATAGCCACAGATCCATGTACCCCACACAGACCAGTCACACCCTACTCTATAGCCACAGACCCATGTACCCCACACAGACCAGTCACGCCCTACTCTATAGCCACAGATCCATGTACCCCACACAGACCAGTCACACCCTACTCTATAGCCACAGACCCATGTACCTCACACAGACCAGTCACACCCTACTCTATAGCCACAGACCCTTGTACCCCACACAGACCAGTCACACCCTACTCTATAGCCACAGATCCATGTACCCCACACAGACCAGTCACACCCTACTCTATAGCCACAGACCCATGTACCCCACACAGACCAGTCACGCCCTACTCTATAGCCACAGATCCATGTACCCCACACAGACCAGTCACACCCTCCTCTCGCAGACTTCAGTGCGTATTATTATGCAGCGTTGGGTTCATTTTGCTTCGCAGTGACATTTTCCGCATCTCAGACGGCCATTCCATCAAGGTCCTCCCTGCCAAAGCAGTCCCCTCTGCTGGCAGGTGCGTGCGATTACACTGCCAGACCGAAAAGCGTCCTCTGCAGCCAGCAGACAGTCCTGCAGACGGGCCGCGGGAGGACGGGGGAAGAGCTTCGGGGGATTAAAGCGCAGGGCTTTGAAGCTCTGAAAACAAGCCCTGTGAACTGGAATCTGTCTCCCTCAGCAGGTCCACATGGTGCGCCGTCGCTGCCAGCCCTGGCACAATCGCACGCAACATCTCAATGGAGGCCAGAGCCAAGACGCGCCAACACGGCGCCGCAGCAGAACCGCTCCCTGCCCAATCCTCCCGTCCCACATGCAGAGGGTACGAGGGTCCCGCATCGGGCTACGAAGCCACAGGCCTAACCCCCCGCCCCACCCTCCCCCCCAATCCTGCTCCAATGGAGCTGATGTCATCATCAACTTTAATGGACTGCAAAGGAGATATGGGTGTGTACAAACACATGTACCTATGTAAGGTATTGTGTGTGTGTTTTTACTTATCTATATGTGTGTGTACGTGCGTATGTGTGTGGGCGAGCGTGTGTGCGTGTGCATGAGAGTGTGCGTGTGTGTCGGCCTGTGTGTGCGTGCCTGTGTTTGCGTTTGTGCACGCATGTGTGTGGGTGTGCATGTGTGTGTGTATGCGTGTGTGTGTGTGTCTGTGTGTGTGTATGCGTGTGTGTGTGTGTATGTGTCGGCCTGTGTGTGCGTGCATGTGTTTGCATTTGTGCACGCGTTTGTGTGCATGTGTGTATGCATGTGTGTGTGTGTGTAGTGCTACATGTGCCTGCACATGAGTATGTACGACTCGCTCCTCTGCTATGAAGGTGCTGTGCAGGTATGAATGACCCCACAAAGCTGAGAGTCCGGACCCCATCAGAGAGTCCTCAGAGTGGAGGACGTCCTCACAAACCAGCGTGGAGCTGGAGCTGGAGCTGTAACACACACCACTTATCTCACCCCGCGAGCGGGAGAGGGAGAGGGACAGAGGAGGGTAACAGAGCTGACCTCCGCTCGCTGCAGAGAGCCCGCAGGTCGTGACCTCTCTCAGTACCTGTGTACCTGTGTACTCTTCTTTCTGCTGCTGCTGTTATTACAGCGTTATGGACCACGCTCAGAAAAAAAGCAGACAGAAATCTGCCAGCAACCGATCATCTAGTGTCATATACTACATCTATCCATTCATATATATATATATATATATATTAAGCTTTTATATTTTCATGAAAATTTCACATTGTTGTTATTTTGAGAAGGGCCACCGCCAGAAAAGATGAAAGACAGCGGTTAACTCTCTGTAAGGACAATGCGCCCCTCTGTTCCAGGAGGAACTCGGACACATGGGGGTTTAACTGCACCAAGGCTCACTGTCAAAGGCACTCGGGGAACACGCCAAATTTCCGATCACACAGGCGAGATTAAAGGGCCTCCACAGGGCCTCCACAGGGCCTCCACAGGGCCTCCACAGGGCCGCTACCCAGGGGAGGGGAGCCTGCATCAGGGCCTCCACAGGGCCTCCACAGGGCCTCCACAGGGCCGCTACCCAGGGGAGTGGAGCCTGCATCTGGACCAGTGATTTCCAGACGAGCCCCAGGAGCAGGGGGCGGGGCATCAGGGGGCGGGGCATCAGGGACGGAGCATCGGGAAGCACCACCCCCTCCACCACTGCTCCCCAACACACAAAAAAAAACTATTTCTTCACAACCTCCCCCCCCTCCAAAAAAAAAAGGGGGTGTGTGTGCTAGTATAATGGGCAAGGAACTGGTCTTGTAACCTAAAGGTCACAGGTTCAATTCCCAAGAAGGATACTGCCGTTGTAGGTACTTAACCCACATTGCTTCTGTATATATCCAGCTGTACTGATGGATGCAATGTAAATGCTATGTTAAAGCATCTGCTAAATCCCTGCGCTGCGCTGCGCTGCGTTGCGCTGGGTGCTACAGGTTCAGCGCACCAGTCTGAAGTGTCTCGGGTGTGAATCCGGTCGCAGCCTCTCATCTCACAGCCCGCTGCAGCTGCGTGTTTGGGGCGCGGCCTGTGCTGCTGTCACCCGCCTGCGCTCCTATGGGAAATTAAACCTGCTCATGGCCTCCATCCTACTCCTACTTAAACCTGCTCATGGCCTCCATCCTACTCCTACTTAAACCTGCTCATGGCCTCCATCCTACTCCTACTTAAACCTGCTCATCGCCTCCATCCTACTCCTACTTAAACCTGCTCATCGCCTCCATCCTACTCCTACTTAAACCTGCTCGTCGCCTCCATCACCCTCTCCATCCTCTGGTTCTGCACATCGCTACACACACGACCCCCTCGCCTGTCATGTGACTAATGCGTTGATGTAATGACACCAATCCCAACACGGCTAATGAGGACAGATTACATAATAGGGGTGCGTGGCGACCCCCGTCCGGATGCAAAATGGGGGCCATGCATCTCCCAGGAGGAGGCCGCCCGTTACTGAGCTGAGTCCCCCCCCCGCGCGCATGCACTATGAGATCCTCAGATGAAAGGCTGGATATAAATGTAATGAATGATTGCTATTATCATTATTCTGAATGGAAAGTCCCTAAGCAGCAGCACAGGGCTGTAAGGATCAGACACAGAGCAGCTCTGGATGGAAGGAGCACACTTTCCCAGAATGCTTTGACACAAGCGAGATGCTGACACACTCTGCGTCGCTCAAGAGGCCAACCTGACAGTATGCAAGCAGACGCACACACACACGCACAGGCACAGGCGCATGCGCACACACACACACACACACACACACACACACACACACACACACACACACACACACACACACACACACACACACACAGGCACAGGCACAGGCACAGGCACGCACATACACACACACAGGCACAGGCACAGGCACGCACATACACAGGCACAGGCACAGGCACAGGCACGCACATACACACACACACACACACACACACACACACACACACACACACACACACAGGCACAGGCACAGGCACGCACAGGCACAGGCACGCACATACACACACACACACACACACACACACACACACACACAGGCACAGGCACAGGCACACACGCACACAGGCGCGCACACACACACACACACACACAGATGCACACATGCACACACATGCACACACACACAGGCACACAAAACCTTCACTTCACTCACAACCTTCACAGTAGGGTGGGGACAATGTGAGGAGGAGGGGGGGGGGGGGGCAGTGCAGTGTAGTACAGTGATGTATGTACTGCGGGGGTGGTGTGGGGGGGGGGGGGGGGACTCGACAACTGCATCTCCAAAAGTCCCAACAGCAGCACAATTTCACCCGCCCCCCCACCCCTTGTAATGACAAGGCAGACCTCAAGATGAATCAAAGTGTATCAGCGAACTGACAGGAACAAAACAACAAGCTAGTCCTGTCATCTCTCTCTCCCTCCCTCTCTCTCTCTCTTTTGCTCCTGTCTCTTTCCCTCACTCTTTCTTCTTTTCAAAGTTGGTTTCATTTAGAGATGTGTACTCAAAAGTAGGCTGCAAGACTTGACACTTCATGTGTGTGTGTGAGAATGCGTGTGTGCATGCGTCTGTGTCTGTGTGCATGTGTGTGTATGTGCATGCTTGTGTGTGCATGAGTGCGTCTGTCTGTGTGTGTGTGTATGCGTGGCTGTGTGTGTGTGAGTGTGTGCGTGTGCGTGTGCGTGTGTGTGTGTGTGTGTGTGTGCATGTGCGTATGCGTGCGTGCGTGTGTGCGTGAGTATGTGCGTGAGTGTGTGTGTGTGTGTGTGTGTGTGTGTGTGTGTGTGTGTGTGTGAGTGTGTGTGTGTGTGTGTGTGTGCGTGTGTGTGTGTGAGTGTGTGTGTGTGTGTGTGTGTGCGTGTGTGAGTGTGTGCGTGAATGTGTGAGTGTGTGTGTGAGTGCACAGGGCTGAGGGGGAAGGTTGTCTGAAAGTCGAGTGAAAGTCCCTCCCCTCCCCTCTCCCCCCCTCCTCCCCCCTCCCGACTCGGCGCTGTCCTTGTCTCACTCGTCACTCGAGGCTCGGCGGAGCCGCCAGCGCCGGACCCTTCATTCTCACCTGGTACCTGCGCGGCTCGCGGAAGGTTCCGGGGCGCGGCGGACCGCTGACAGCACAAGCTGCGGGCCGCGCCTCCCTCCGGCAGCCCCGCGTGGACGGCAGGAAAAAGAACAGAAAAGAAAAGTAAAACAAAGTTGGCAGAACTTTCCAGCTACCTAATCCAAAATGGCTGCCGGGTCTTTGCAGCCTGCCGAAATACCCCCCCCCCGCCCTCCCCCAACCCTCCACCCCCGCCACACCGCTTTTGTTGCAGTACCAGTCTCCCACACTGGCACGCCAAGCTGCAAACGAACCCGTCCCTGCCCATCTTCAAACAGTGCCCACGCCATGCCCTCCAAACGAACCCGTCCCTGCCCACCAACAACCAATGCCCACGCCATGCCCTCCAAACGGACCGCACCGCTCCGCTGAGCACCCTCTCGCCAGCTGCCTGTCCCATCTCTTCATCTGGCTGCAGGTCCTCACACCCCCCCCCCCTCCCCGGCCTCTCCTCCACCCCCCCCGTCCGCCCGCCGGCCTCTCCTCCACCCCCTGTCCCTCGATGGCGGTATGACCTTCCCCAGTCAGACAGGGAGGCAGATTCCCTGGCTGTTTTGCCACAGATGCCTTCCAAGCCACCATTTCAGACCTCACCGTTCTTCTATACTGAAATATAAAAAAAGCCAACCCTTCTCTCCAGTTATGGCACTTTAACTACGGCAGTTATTTGACTGCAGCTCGGGCTGCACCTCCAGCTCTCGGGGGGATTGAGTAACATGTTAAATGCACTTTAAGTCGCCTTGGCTAAAAGGACACAGCACTGACGTACAGGTGCGCTAGGCAGCACAGACAGGTACGCTAGGAAGCACAAACAGGTAGGCTAGGTACATCACAGACAGGTACACTAGGCAGCGTGGTACAAAAGGGAGAAAGGTCAAAAGGAAGAGAGAGAGAGAGAGAAATGGAGAAAGAGAGAGAGAGACAGAGGCAAAAAGCTAAAAAAGGAGAAAGGTAAAAAAGTTAAAAAGTCAGCCTGAGTTTGAAGCAGGGTGGGAAACAGATTATACAAAAGGACTGAAAATGCATAAATATGTGTGAGGGCCTGTGTGTGTGTGTGTGTGAGAGAGAGAGATAGAGAGAGAGTGCCTGTGTGTGCAGGGTACCACAGAGCAGACCTTTCAAATCTCCCCTCTCCAACCGCATCAGATCAAACAGCCACTTTCAGCATCAAAGGCACCTGGAAGAAGGCTGTCCCTGGGCGATAAGGACGCCATTTTCCCTCCTTTTCCCTCCATTTTTAATTACAAATATTAATAAGCAGCTTAGCCAGCAAAAGGGTGTTTGGGTATCTATGTGTCTGTTAGACATGATAAGATTATTTACACACTCACCCATTTATTACTTTTTATTTTTTTTATTGTGTTCAATAATTCATATGCCCTGCTTCCCCTATATCCTCATCAAAAACAACATAACGAGCAGAAATAAATAAATAAAACCAGTCTCCTAGAAACGCAGAAATAAATTTAAAAAAATTAAAAAATGAATAAATAAAATCCTGTCTTCTGGGTTTTCAAGGGGAGAAAATAATAAAGATAACGATTAGCATATTGGCTTGGTTTTGATTTCCTGGTGTTTATATCTATGGTCAACGCACCCTGTGTTCTGTTTTTGTAATTTTTTAAAAATTTTTATTCCATCTCACTCTGCATTATTTAATGAAAGGGAGCTGCCAGTCTGAGTGAGAACACGCTGCTCTCCCCGACCGCGGCCGCGCCGTTTGGACCGCCAGATCTATCCCAGACGCAGCAGCGCGCAGAACCCCGATCTCCCCTCCTCATCCTCCCATACCTGCAAAGCGCAGCACGTTACATCCTTAATAACTCCGCCAGTCACCTCGCCAAAACAGCGCGAGAGATAACCGGCGATGTCTTTATTTCTTTTCTTTCTTTCTTCTTTCAGAGCGGAAAACGGTATTTTATTTACTTTATTTTTTATTTTATTGTGCGCGATCTTAAACTTCGCATTTCAAACGCATTTGCGGGCCGGTACAGACAGGAGGCAGGGAGCTCGTTTGCGCGTGAAGTTAATGCGTCTCGTTGTGAAAAAGCAGGAGGTAAGGACCGTTACGCCCGGGAGACGCCGGCAGCGACGGCACGCGCGGGTTTAATAAGGAATAATTCCACCGCCACGCAGATGGCAGAGAAAGCTCTTAAAGTGAACAGGTACTTTGAACGGGCAAAGCCTGGATTTTTTATACGATGGATATTGCCGCTCGGGGGGAGAGTTTGGGGGTTGGGGACAGGTACTTTTTTCTCATTTTTTTCTCCCTGTGTTTGGAGGCTTAAATGGCAGGTGGCGGTGGAAATTGCATTTGTTCTCTCATTCTGTCCCTCTTATGACTCGCCGTCCCCATCAAGTTAATGTATGTGCCCTTCCCTCCTGGGACAAAAACGGATCTGCCTTCCATTAGCTGATTAGGCATAAAATGACATTATCCACCGTAATGTGATCTTAAGGCCCCGTCACTCTGGGATGGCTTCACCCTTAAGGCAGAATTTTCTCTTAGCTGTCAGTCACTCTGACTTTCTGCCCATCCGACCGTCCAAACATTCACCCGTCAGTCTGCCCCCCCCCCCCCAGTCTGTCTGTCAGTCTGTCCGTGGGGTATACTGTAAATGACAAACCCGGTATCAGGCATGCGTTGGGAGAAAGGTGTGTGGCGTGCGCACACTTCAAAAAAATCAAACATCCACTGAGGATTTTGACTCCACATCTTGCTGGAGTCAAGACAGTAACAAAAAACATATTCAATCACTTGTCAAAAAAAAACTGCTAACTCCCAGCAGTAAAACTGTGACGGGCTTGATCCTGCAGAAGAGGCAAGCAGGCTGGATCCAGGCGGCTGAGGAAAAGGAGGCAGGCCCGTTTTCTGCCTGTTTATGGAGGGAGAACTTCAGTGTCTTCCGTTTCTGTTCTTTTGAAACGCCCCTCGTTCCAGTGTGCAGTCCCCACGCGTGCGAGACTCCCACCCCGCATGAACCCGAACCCAAGTGCCGACGTTCCCCCGGCAACATGGTCGGCAGCCTTCGTGAAAAACCGCACGCGGCGAAGGAACGCGTGACGGCCACCATGAACCGCATTCGCCACGGCAACAACAGCCCTGGTAACGGCACAAACTGCCGTGTGACAGAGGCCTCGCGCAAGTTTGCGTACAACTGCCCGCGTAGTCAGGCACAGACGCCGCAGTAGGGCACAAGGCGAGAGCCCACCGCTCTGTGATTAACTCAGCTGCATAAATGTGGGGGGGGGGGGGCTCGGGGGGGCTGTGTAAGGAAGCAGATTTTTCAATTGCCAGGTTGTGACACAAAGTGTCACATAATTGCGGAGTAGATTATGGCATGCGTGTGCGTGTGCGTGTGCTGTGCGTGAGCATAACAGATAAATGCTGCTGTCACTCAAAACTAAGCCCAGCCAGTTCAAAGGCTGACACAGATATATAAACACACACACACACACACACACTTAATTATTCTTTTTTTTTTTGAGCAGGTTTTGTTTAAAACCATGACTAGCAGAAAAAGCCTCAGGTCTCCGCACACAGTGAGGACTATTCTCACACGGGCACTCCAAGGCCCGAAAACATCACGTCGCTCACTAAACTCTGACCTGCTGGTGCTGGAGCGCTTCCGACAGCAGACCTAGCATCATGAGAAGCCTCAAAGCAGGCAAAACTGGGATATTTATGTACACCCCCTCCCCACCCCAATGCAATTTACAAAATCTCATGCAGTGGGATTTGCTAAATTAGAAGGCTGTGCTGTGAGTCTTGGTCATACCCAGAATGGGGCTGAGATTGAAGCGGTTGTGTAAGCAGCTGGACACGGGCCTTGTGCTAAACGCTACAGACAGAGCCTAGTCTAACGCTAACAAACCGTTCAAACCTCTGCCTTTTCTCGCCTGTGCTGTAAAATCAACTGGAACAGGGTAAAGGGGGCAAAAAGGCAAAAGTAAAACATAAAAGGGCTGATAGAGGCCACAGTCTCTACTCCCTGTCTCGCTCGCTAAGTTAAAGGAATGGCAAGAATGACAGAGTGTCTTGGACAGGACACACAGCCCTAAACGAGTAAACTCAGCCATCAAATGCTGTCCACCACAACCCTCCACTTTCTCACTCCCAAAAACACTTACCCGACGACCCTGTGCAACCACAACGATCATTTTCCAACATTATTAGACATAAAGCTATTAGACATAAGGAAACAAATCATACAAGGACTATGATATTAAACCTCATATTTAAAATGTGGCCTTTCTTAATGGTCATTTAGAGACTATGTTTACTGTGTAATTAACACAACATTGAAATTTTAACCAATCAGTGATGCGACCGTTTAGCAGACCTCCAATCAGAAGTGAGCTAGAAGACCACGAGGTGTCAAACGTCACGACGCTCATATTCAGGGGAAAAAAAAGTTTTTCATCAAAGTGAACTGAATGCATTTCATTTACTTATTTGAAAAAACAAAAGCAAACATCCTTATCTTTCAGCTTAATGAACTACAAAAGATTTTCTGGAGCCGGTTCAAGTGCGGAGCGCGCCATCGGCACCCCCTGCTGGTCAGAGATCGGTGGCGAGCAGTTAACGGCTAGAGGATTGGATTATTCACGCCAGGCTGCAGCTTCAGGTGGTACAGGCTCTCTGCGTCTGATAACACATTACAGGCCTAATTAACGACAGCAGGATGCACCCACCTCCCTCACTACAACTCTCAGCTACCAATTAAGAGTTAGACAGTCAGAGAGAGAGAGAGTTTGTGTGTGTGTGTGTGTGTGTGTGTGTGTGTGTGTGGGAGAGAGAGAGAGAGTGAGTTTGTGTGTGTGTGTGTGTGTGGGAGAGAGAGAGAGAGTGAGTTTGTGTGTGTGTGTGTGTGTGGGAGAGAGACAGATAGTTTGTGTGTGCGTGTGTGTGTGTGAGAGAGAGAGAGAGACAGAGAGTTTGTGTATGTGTGTGAGAGAGAGAGAGTGAGTTTGTGTGAGTGTGTGTGAGAGAGACCGAGACAGAGTTTGTTTGTGTGTGTGTGAATGTGTGTGAGACAGAGACAATTTGTGTGTGTGTGCGTGTGTGAGAGAGAGTTTGTGAGTGTGTGTGTGAGAGAGTGTGTGTGTATGCATGTTTGTGTGAGAGAGAGCGAGAGAGATAGAGAGAGAGAGAGAGAGAGATAGAGAGAGAGAGAGAGAGAGAGAGAGATAGAGAGAGAGAGAAGCTACACTACATTGGATGGGCAGCAGATAGCGGCAGCACTTGTCTGTGCGTTAATGTGTGCAGACACACCACTTAAAAAAAAAGAAGAAAAGAATCTGGACAAGAAGATGGATGGCAAGATGGGGACAACACGGTCTGTCCCTTCTTCAAAGGGAGTTGGAGGTAAAATGATAGCGAGCTAGATAAACTATTGGCTGTTGACGGTTCCTTGTGGAAATACAAGTGTTTGTGTATCACACACTACATGAAGCATGCCTAAAGACTCGAGATAAAATCAAACCAGTTTGATATTCTCGCAGGAGTCGCAGATGGGCTCACGACGGGATTGGGTGAGCCTCTGACCGTGTCACATCAGGAGACCGTTGGTCACGGGTGAACGCACCGATCAAGCAAAGACTGGGGATTTTTGCTGAGATTCTCTCGAGGCCTTGACAATCAGTCTGCAACTTCAAACTCCTGGTTAAAATCGTATGATGTGGGGGCCTCCAGTGGCGCAGCCCGTAGAGCGCTAACCACACGCTCGTTGCGAGCCGCGACGTCGGCGGTTCGAGTCCGACTGCCGGCCTTTGTCGCACGTCTCTCCCTCTCTCTCCTCCTAGTTCTTCCTGTCTCTCTACACTATCCTGTCTAATAAAGCTGGAAAAAAAAAAAAAAACATGTAATGTGCACTAGGCCTAAGTGAGGTGAATTCCTATCAGGTAACAGGTAAAATGATACGGCCTCATTGTTTATTTTGGTCCCCATGCAATGAAAGTCAACGGTTTTTGAGAATAATATAACAGTGTGTCAGTGGTCAGTCTGATCCATCCTCTAGTGAGACATAGGGCTGTTAGCTTTGTTTTCAAATAAATATATAAATAGAAATTATATTCTTTATTTAAAGCCAGACAACTGGAGTGTATTTTTACAGCAAGCCTCACATATTCAGAACATACCTGAAAACAGGTTCGCTTAGAAATATATATATATAGTTACATTATCAGCTTCATAGCCAGGGGTGTGTGTGTGTGTGTGAACATTCAGGGATTTGGGCAAAGTTAATTTATAGCACACCCAGTGAATACACAATATACTGTACATAAATCCTGTACAGTGCCCACACTGGGACAAACTGTATTATGAACGACGTCGCTATTTTTCAACTTGACACCCCAAGTCCCTTTTAAACATGTCCTATTTTCCTTTTAGGAAACGGCAGTTTGGGCTCACCCACCTTCCTCTGTACCCCAGCTCCTCTGAACGACAGCGTTTGGTCCGAATATCCGGCACCTCTGACCGTGCGGCACGGTCCTCAGGGCTGGGACACTGTGCCTGTCCATCAAACAGGACGCCATCGTTTAATTTCCACATTGCCTTTGCCAAAAGCAAGATGACCACACACATATAGAAACACTGTCATTCCCCCCGACCCCAGTTAAAAATAAAACTGACATCATGCTTCTGTCAAAGCCAGAAAGCCATTTTTGAGAATTCTCAAAATGGAGAGAATTCAAGGTGAGAATTCTCTCTGTTTCACTATGGACCCATCTGACTTTTTTAAATTTCCCTTTAGACAAATCGGAAGATTTAGAATAAATCCAGCTATTACTGTAAATCACTCAGGTTACACAGCATATTACAGTTAGTGAAAATGTTACGAAAACATGAATTACCAACAGGCGGAGAAAATGTACCGATTACGCAGGACCAATGTTTCAGCAAAAACAACACTGGGCACAAGGCACCGGGAAAGACATATTTCAAAGTTTAAAGGTAAAAAGCTCAAGAAACGCGGAGTGTAAAAGTTGACTGGCCGCATCAAATGGGCCATTTTGATATACAGCAATATCAATATGCAGAGCCGGAAATAATCTCATCTGCGGGGAACAGCAGGGCAAGGCGCACATTAAAATCGGTCTGATAAAATTTTGGCTGCAGACGGCAGCGCGCGCGTCTGAGGGCTGAAAAACAGTGCGGCGATGGCGGAGGACGGGAGCGCGGCCGGGCCAGGATAAGAGTGAGACGTGGCTGTCTGTAATGTCATTGGGGGGGGGGGGGGAGAGAGAGTATAATTCTCTCCAGATTAGATCCTGCATTAAAAGTATGAAAGGAACTCAGTGGGGCCCTGAAAGCCCGGAGCTGGCAGCAGAGATATCCGCGAACAATGCGGAGCCGTGTCCAATTACCGCCATTTCTACACAGCCTTTAATCTCAGAGCACGGGGGGGGGGGGGAGGGAGGGAGGGAGGGGGAGAGGGGGAGAGGGGGGGAGGGAGGGGAGAAAGAGAAGGGAGGGGGAGAGAGAATGGGGGGGAGGGATGGAGAGAGAGAGGGGAAAGAGAGAGAGAGGGGGCAGAGAAAGTGGGGAGAGAGAGGGGGCAGAGAAAGTGGGGATAGACAGGGAGAGAGGGAGAGAGACAGGTAGAGAAAAGAGGCAGAGAGGGAGAATGAAAGAGAAAGGGGGATATAGAGGAGTGAGAGGGGGAAAATATCCAACAGGTGTATCACCCCCACCACCATGCCAGTGGGTCTTTAGTCAGCCCGCGATTAGACCCCTGCCTCACCCCCTACATCCTCTGCACCGCTACCCACAATCCCACTGTCCTCTGCTGCTCAGACACACAGCAGCTCAGGGGGCCCAGCAGCATGTCCGCACAGGACCCAGAGGACAGCAGGCTACCCTCATGTCCCCCAGTGAAGCGTAGTACTGGGGCCTACAACAGCACTGCAGAAACAGTCTGTTTTTACAACTGTTTTAGTCTGGTAATGAGACCTAAGATCTTCCCCTCGAGTAGAAAATATTAGCTTGTTTTAAGTTCCCGTTTGCTTGACAAATGAAAATTTCTTACCCCATTGGCAGATCTTGAAATGAGACTGAAACTGTCCTGCCTCATTAGTAATCTTTTGTATCTTGTACAGCAAAAAAGTAATAGAAATAAGAGTTTAAGTTAAAATTGGCTTTTATTTATTTTTTTTTTGCATGAGGATTCTTGGGGGGGCGATTGGGAACTGCACGGTGTGAGGTCCCACATTCCGGTTTGGGATTTGGGCCGCTCCAGTGCCCACTGTGTGCCTAGAGGCTCCCCAGGGACACAGACAGAGTCAGCTGTGAGTCTCCCTGGGAGGGCTGGGGTTCCCTCGACACCTGCTGTCACTGCACTTCTGAGCTCGAGACGGAAGTCAGTTTCTAGGCACCCCGAATTTTCAGTTCCTCAATAGACATTCTGGACGTTTTCAGCAAAGACCTACATCCTACTTCCCCGGCCATTTGCAGATGAAGACCTGACTTAAAAAAATAAATAAATAAAAGAATGGCCCGATATTTATTATGATTGTGAAAAAGAGATAAACTAAAGCGAGTGCAATCAGCTAAATCAGTGAGCAAGCTAACCCTTAATGAAATTTCAGTTATACCGATAGCCTGCTTGCTAACTACTTGCATGCTAGCTAGCGGTGTGCTCTCAGTTCGGGTTTTTGCGTCCACTGGCTGGCAGGCGAGCAAGTTGGGCTCTCTCGGCCGGAGCCGTCTCCTTTACTCTGAGCTCAGGGAGTTCCAGCAGCTCAGAATGAAGAAGAGAGAAACACTGCTGCCTGCAGACCTTCTCACTGACCTGAGCATGAAGAGTCTTCCTCTGACTCCTGTCTGTGAGCCCAACCTCTAGACTGCAGCAGAGGGGATGGAGGATGGAGGGTGGGGGTGGGTGGAAGGACGAGGGGCTGGGCTTACTCTTCTTAAGAAAAAGAACACAGAAGAAGATTAAAGAGACATCAGAAAGCAGGAAGTGGCTCAAGAGCTCATCTGTCCACAGAATGTAAGACAGTAGAGTAGGACAGAGAGAGAGAGAGAGAGAGAGAGAGAGAGAGAGAGAGAGAGAGAGAGAAAGAGGGAGAGAGAGGGAGAGATAGAGGGAGAGAGGGAGGGAGAGAGAGAGAGAGAAATAGAAGGAGACTGAAGGACAGGAAATGAGAGAAAGAGGAGAGAAATGAAGAGGTCAGGGAGAGGTAAAGGAGGGGAGGAAGAAGAGACAGAGAGTGAGAAAAATACAAGAATGGGAGGATGAAGAAAGAGTACTGAGAGCTGAAGGAGAGAGCGAGTATGATAGTTCACTAATGCGACTTTTACTACTATTATTCTCCTCTGTAATCAGTTAGCGCTGTAATTATGCTTTTTGTTTTTATTATTATGATTGCCATTTCACTTGTTCTACTTCAGTTGTTTTACTGCAATATAATTAAATACATCAGCTTTGGCAATATGCATTTAAAAAAAACTACTAAAGCATTTAAAACGGAAATTGAAATTGAGTGCATGTGACTGAGGGGAACAGGGGAAAGAGAGAGATGGAGGGAGAGAAAGAGAGGGAGGAGGGAGAGAGAGGGAGGGAAGGAGGAGAGAGAGTGGGGAGAGAGAAAGACAGAGAGAGAGAGGAAGGGAGGGAGGGGAGAGAGAAAGACAGAGAGAGATAGGAAGGGAGGGAGGGGAGAGAGAAAGACAGAGAGAGAGAGGAAGGGAGGGAGGGGAGAAAGAAAGTCAGAGAGAGGGGGAGGGAGGAGAGAGAGATTGAGAGGAGGGAGAGTGAAACAGACTGTTCTGCAGTTGACACCCCCCACAGAAACACCTCGAGTCAGCAAGCAGTCAATCAGCCAGCTCAGCCTGATTGATTTTTTTCTTCCCTTTTTGAAGTCGGGCCTGTGAGTAGCTCACCTTTTTTTTTTTAAATGCCTCCAGTTGCCATTCAGCCTGTCGTTTGCGCTCGGCTGGACGCCACTGGAATTTTTCGTGCACAAATACCGTCGGCTCACTGTGCGTAAGAAACAAAACGGGTACTTACACTCGGATGAAAGCAGAACCTCAAGCGAGAGCTCGAGAATTATAGTGCTATACAGACCACATACGCACGGGTAACTGCCAATTATCACGTTTACACGTTTCGTCATTTGAACACGAATCATCTTGAAAGCACATCTTGCACGCGTTAATGCACACATGTCTTGTTATAAAATAAATGTTTTTAAAACATCTTTTGAGTGCTGCCGGCATCCGTTTGAGCAAACCGCTGGCTTCCGCTGGAGCTCTGCATCAGGAGTCTAACAGGTGACGAGGTCACATGACCTTGTCCAATGTCAAGATTGGTGCAGAGGAAGAAGAAGAAGAGATAGAGAGCCCCAAAGGGAAGCAGCAGACTGTGCATGCCAAGGCTGTCGGACCCCGCTTCCCCCCTCCTGTGCCATACGCATCGAAGGGAAGCAGCAGACTGTACATGCCAAGGCTGTGACCCCCACCCCCCCCCCCGCGCCGTTCACTAAAACCCGCACCCCCACCTCCCAGGGAGCTGAGCAGAGAACCTTTGCTGACCTTTCCAAACACGTCAGCGTACGTCAAACAGCAGGTCGCGACCCGGGAAACGGTGAGTCTCAGGACACGCCTGCGATCGAGACGGCATCGGCCGCCCAGCGGCACGACGGCTTCAGCACAAAGGGGGGAAAACACCGCGAAAAAAACCAGTGGCTGCAATACGGACACGCACTTCCTGTTCGTCCTGGCGGCAGGCGAAGATCTATTAAGCACAGCGAGAGCACACCAACACTTTAGCCCTCTACGCAATGCAATGAATGCTAACCTAGCCGCTTGTGCTTAGTCCCGTTTGTGTCCAGCAGGGTCTAGCAGGGTCAACTCTTTTGGCAAAAAGTGTCCAACTGCTTTGCCGGAGCTTTCTCCTTTCCTCAGAGCGAAGGGTACGACACTGACCCTGTCTGTGATGAACGGTAATCAGCCTAACAACCAGTTATCCAGAGATCACTGTGCCATTTCCCGGATGGTGAGTATCTGATCATTTTCACTGAACTCTGCACGCACAAAAACTGTATATTGCAATTCATGAGGGAACACAAATCAAAGAATTATGGACATGGTTTTTCATTTGCAAAGAGAAGGGTTGCATTAAACATAATCATCAAATCCCTCCACAACTAGATATGGAGGCAGGATCTTAAAATATTCTTTTTCATCGTTCTACATGGATCGTGACTGTGCAAACCTCGACCTTTCTAACATCCTCACACTTTTCTATTCTTAAGACTTTTTCCCCCTCACAGAATAGCTACAATAACATAAATGTCCGGAGGCTGCAAAAACTTTGTTTCCAGGCAACACAGGTGACAGAATAAAAGGCAAATTTACACAAAGTTAAACAGGAAGCAACCCGACGGACCTGTCGCCAAAAGTCCAATCGTATTGTACGAAGCACAGCGACCCTAGCAACAGCGCTCAAGTTGCCATGGTGAACTACTCTGTTGCCGGAGATAAGTTCACCACAGCTGAACTTTTCATGGGCGTTGCCTGCCAACAGCCAATCAGTTTGGCGCTTGCTCATTTTCCTACCAGTATGATATCACTTCGTGAAAAAATCGTGCTAGCAGCTAGCAGCACATCGCTGGCACTGTCAGAGCAGGCAGGCGGGCCAGCGCGGTGGCCGGATCAGCCAGAGGGGGGCGCTGTTGAGCGGCGCCCTGTGCTAAGACTGGGAAAGATGGGAAGGCACACAGATGCAGCCAGACCAGCACGGTGACCGGATCAGCCAGAGGGGGCACTGTTGAGCACCGCCCTGGGCTAAGACTGGGAAAGATGGGAAGGCACACAGATGCAGCCAGACCAGCGTGGTGGCCGGATCAGCCAGAGGGGGCGCTGTTGAGCACCACCCTGGGCTAAGGCTGGGAAAGATGGGAAGGCACACAGACGCAGGTCTGGAAGGACGCGGCTGAAGAGGAGGGCCGGGCGGCGGAGGCGGGTCAAGCCATCGGTCAGCCCCTCCGTGGGAAAACGACAGCGCCCTTCTTATGACAACCATTCATCTCATAACACAGGCTCACGGGCCATCGAGGAGAGCTGACTCAGCCCAGAGGGAGCATCTCCCCTCCCCCCCTCCCCCATTTCAGGGTGGTGTGGGGTGGGGAGGATCACGAAGAAAGAGGACCCAAATAAAAGTCCAAAAATCTGTAAAAAAATGGTTTCTTCAATTGCTGATGTTATTTTATTTCATTTTTAGCTAAAGCAAGGTGTTTCTGTGTGAAATGACCAGCTGACAACAGAACGCAACCTCCTGCCGCTCACCCGACTGGATGCCAAAGCAACCCTGACCCTCATCCCTCACACCCCGCCTTTTCCCGCCACCCCCCCCATTCTGCATCTCCCCCCTCCCCTTCAGCCCTGCCCCGCCCCCCCCCCATCTCACCGTCTCCCCACTCTCCTGCACACAGGTCTCTGTGCAGCCTTCCCCCATACCTGGTGTTTCCATCATTTGCAAACCAGATCACAGGAGGCGTGAGACAGATCACAGTCTGCGACTGCGGCCCCGTGCTGGCGGTAACTGCCCCCGCGGAACTGCCCCGGCTGGAGCAGGCGCGGGAGATCCCATCAGGGGCCCGTGGAGAGGCCTCTCTGATTTGGTTTGCGAGCGCAGATAGCAGAAAGGGGAAATGAAAAACCTGCCCGTCTCATTTCCTGCCCGGGCTGGCAGCCTGCGGGGTTACCTCTCCTCCCGCGATACACATCATTCACCACCGCCGCCGCCACCGCCGCCTCTACAATCCCCCGCCCCCGCCAAATTAGCTCTCCACCGCCCCAGGAGCACCACTGCTCTGCACAGGGCCCCAGGAGGGTGGCCGCGGGGTCCGACGTGATTCGGATAAAAAAGACCCGTTTGGTTCTGGACACATTGTTCACATTCACAGGCAGGCCGGCAGGACAGAGCCCTGCGCAAGACTCCTGTATGTTCTATAGGGGCCCTGCCGATATCAGCTACAACTACAAGTACAACTAGAACAAGACCACGACGAGGAAGAACTACAACTACAACTCGAACAATGACCACAACGAGGAAGAACCACAACTAGAACAACAACCACGACGAGGAAGACCTATAACTAGAATAACGACCACGACAAGGAAGAACTACAACTACACCTAGAACAACGGCCACTATGAGGAAGAACTACAACTACAACTCGAACAATGACCACAACGAGGAAGAACCACAACTAGAACAACAACCACGATGAGGAAGGCCTATAACTAGAATAACGACCACGACAAGGAAGAACTACAACTACACCTAGAACAACGGCCACTATGAGGAAGAACTACAACCACAACTTAAACAAGGACCACGATGAGGAAGAACTACAACAAGGCAACGATGAGGAAGAACTACAATTATAACATCCACAAGGAGGAAGAACTACAACTAGAACAAGACCATGACAAGAAAGAACTACAACTACAACTAGAACAACAGCCACTATGAGGAAGAACTACAACTACAAGGCGATGATGAGGAAGAACTACAATTATAACGACCACAAGGACGAAGAACTACAACTAAAATAAGACCACAACGAGGAAGAACTACAACTATAACAAGACCACAACGAGGAAAAACTACAACTAGAACAAGATCATGACGAGGAAGAACTACAACTACAACTAAAACAAGACCACGACGAGGAAGAACTATAACTAGAACAAGACCATGACAAGAAAGAACTACAACTACAACTAGAACAAGACCATTACAAGGAATAACTACAACTACAAGATGATGAACTATAACTACAACTAGACAATGACAAGAGCTACTACAACTACAAGAAGGAGGAAAAAAATGAAGATGTAGAAGAAGAAGAAGGTGGTTATAGCCTATGTCTACAGTTTAATATATTAATACAGTTTATGTAAATTGCTTAGCTTGCAGACGTGACTGGCACCGAGCAGGGATAATGTGTGTACCTATCCGGTTAAACACGCAACACCACAGCTAAGCTGATGATGCAGCCATTGGGGGTCGACCAAGTCACAGACCGAGGAGCTCCAGCTGAAATAAAGGGCTCCTTGACCTTCAGCGACTTACGCTGTGTTTATGCCGCGGTCGGTACGATTTGTTTTATCTCTGTGAGACGCTCATGAAAGGTGAAGCACGAAGACCCTCGGGGACGACGTTTGGATTATAAAAAAATATTTTTAAAATTTAAAGCCAGTCGCGCGTCTTTTCCCTGAACACAAAAAGCGTTGATTGCTCGGAGACAGAGGGGTCCCCAGAGCGAAACCCCGTGATTAACTTCGCCGAGTCGGACTTTAATGCGCAAATCACCACACAGAAACGGGTCTCGCCACCGCCCAATCCGGCGCTGGCAGAGGCGCTGCACTCACAGACGAGTGGAGGTTAATGCCGTCTAATCTTCACACTCAATTTATCCTCCGATGTTCTTGCCAACACGGGTCAGCCTTTGCCTGGAGTGGCGAAGAAGAAGACAAACAGCCGCTTAAATCGCTCCGAGCGCCTCCGCTGAGCTAACCCAGGTCTGAGGCAAACATCCGTTTACAAACAGTTCAATGTTATTAACAATGTCAGAATAATAGAACAAAATCTGAAAGAGAGCAAACGCATTCGTAGACAGGGTGTCATACTGTCAGGCTAATCCAGTGGTACCGAGCGCTGCAGAGCTGTTATGCATCCCATGGCCCCAGGCTCTGCGATCTTCCTGCTGCTTCTGCATTATAACTGGCTCTTAATGAGAAGGGAAAAAGTAAACAAAACACAATGTGATTGAACTGTCAAGCTCGAGAACGTTTTTCGGCGAAGACCATCTAAATTCCTCCCATCCTTTGCAAAAACAGGGCCATGTACTTCATGTGCAAGGGAAGAAGAAATGTAAATATTTTTATAGACTTTATAAGCAGAGAGAGTAGAGACAAGGGGACCAGGACAAGGAATTCCCTTCCTGTTATTAAAGATATATATGTATATACACACACACACACACACACAAACACCACAACCACAAATATTCAAAGCATCAGAAAACAAAAAAAAAAAAAAAAAAAACAGAAAAACACAGACTTTCAACATTAAGCAGAGCAGATCTGAATATCTCTTCCATGTAGAGCCAGTTGTGCCCAACCCTGTTTCTGGAGGTCAACCCTCCAGTGGATTTTCACTCCAGCCCTAACAAAGCGCACCTTGTTCAACAGCTAGAGATCTTGTTGAGCTGCTAATTAGTAGAATCAGGAGTGCCAGATTAGGGTTGAAATAAAAACCTGCAGGACGGTACATCTCCCAGAACTGGGCTGGGCGGTCCTGGTACAGAGTATCTGTGTCATGGCCCATCCACTGCCAGCTCAATTCATTTTCTTTCTTGCTTTTACAACGACCAGTTGCCACAACCAAGTTTGACACTTTAATTTATCGACACTTTGCAGACGATCCTATACAGAATGACATGACAGCGGCTATGGAAGCACGCTAATTCCCTTGGGGGGTGGGGGTGGGTTTTAAACTCCCAAGAGAGACAAGCTGGAGCGAGAAGTGCGGACTGATACGATAAAGAGCGTGCCCCCGCTGTTCCCTCATCCCACGGTGACACCGTGATCTTGAAAACCAGGAGCTCCATGTTCCCCAGGGAGGCTCTGTGGAAGACAATCGGCTCTCTCACTGGCTACGGCTCTCTCAAGGTGACAGCCAGCCCCCACAGGGCCACAGATTTCCATACACACACCCCCCCCCCCCCCAACCCACTCATCTCTTTCCCCTGGGGAAAGATACTTTACTATCATATTTTTTACGAGTGGATGATTTCACACACACACATGCACACACACACACACACACACACACGCGGACACACACACGCACGCACACACACACACACACACACACACACACACGTGCGTAAATCAGAAACGGGGATTGAAAAATGAGCAGGGTAGAAGGGCAAAATGATCAAATGAAACTAAAAAAGAATCTCATATCTCAGACATAGCAGACAGAACAACAGTGTAAATCCACACAAACATCTATGGAAAGTGCACATATTTATATAATATTAAACAAGAGAATGGCAGGAACAAAAATCCCCAGTATCACTTGCAGACTGAGTTTTCTGCTTTGGCACCAGGTTTCTTGAACCAGGAGGAAAAAAAAATGACATTCTGTCGTACAGCTCCGGCAGTCTGGGACCTCAGGTGCTTTTTCTCCTGCACGGTGGCACGTATTTGTCCCCTCTTGCATCACACTGGAGTATTTATACAGAGAAATTTACTTTGTAAGCCTCTCACTCAACATCGGATCAGCTATCTCCATTCTACCACCGGGGAGGGGGGGGGGGGGTGATTAGGTTGGAGGAGCATGAAAAGACACTTTTAATCTTCAAAGTTATGGATGTGCATCTTCGCGTCTGCTTTAGCTTTAATTTTTAATTCTTTTTTTGGCATTAGCCAATTAAGATTCCACTCAAGAGCAATGAAGCAGTTACAAAGTCACAAAGTGCCTTTCTTTTACCTAAAGAAAAACAATATTAAAAAAATAGTGGTGGACAGGGGTTGGTGATTGGCTGTTAAGAGCACTGTTCCGCCCGGCGACTGAACCCTAAGGTGATGTCATAGAAAGGTGAATTTGTTGTACAACTACAAGTGAGGCGGGACGATCTTATTGGTGCATCAGAGGCCCAGAGTGAGGCAGGACGATCTTATTGGTGCATCAGAGGCCCAGAGTGAGGTGGGACGATCTTATTGGTGCATCAGAGGCCCAGATTGAGGCTGGACGATCTTATTGGTGCATCAGAGGCCCAGAGTGAGGCGGGACGATCTTATTGGTGCATCAAAGGCCCAGAGTGAGGCTGGACGCCCAGTAGGCGGGGAGAGGCCACGCCCAGCGAGCAGGCGTTCGCCTGCAGTCACGGCGAAAACATACTAATAAATCCAACATAAATATAGCCCATCTCACACATGCAACATATCCCGAACTTTCTGAAATGTAATGCTGCTAGTCATATTACATTTAAGTAATAATAATAATAATAATAAACGTTTTAGTGGCATAATACGACATGTCCACAAGGCTAATTCTTAAGGATTTTCTGCAAGGTTCTCAGTGACCCAAAGAATACACCTCACATCGATGAGCACGGGAGCGAAATTTCCAGCGACTGTTTGTGACCGCCGCACACGGAGCTCTCAGTGCCGCTGGCGTTCCCATGTCCTCCCCTGGGACAAACGCCAGGAAACCGGCAGGAACGGAATGGCGGTATTGCTTTTCCGCTATCGTTCGCATCCGAGGAGCGGCATTAAGCCGGCGGGGGGGGGGGGGGGGGGGGGGGGGGGGGGGACGGCGTACACATCGACGCTGAAAGCGGGCCGCGAGGAGCGAGGGAGACTCCGCACCGAGCTGTGAAGAGCTCCGGCCTCGAGCCGCCGAAACGGAAAGACACCGCAGGGCCGCCAACAGGGAACACAACGTTACCCATCGATTGGACTCAACCCTAACCCTCACCCCCTCATCCATCCACACTAACACCGACTCACCCCCTCATCCATCCACACTAACACCGACTCACCCCCTCATCCATCCACACTAACACCGACTCACCCCCTCATCCATCCACACTAACACCGACTCACCCCCTCATCCATCCACACTAACACCGACTCACCCCCTCATCCATCCACACTAACACCGACTCACCCCCTCATCCATCCACACTAACACCGACTCACCCCCTCATCCATCCACACTAACACCGACTCACCCCCTCATCCCTCCACACTAACACCGACTCACCAATCAGCCGCGCCCGCGTCCCCACAGGCAGCCCGCGCTCCGGCAGTCCCGCGCGCGCACGGTGGAGGACCGCGCGCGAACGAGCACCGCGAGCGTTTACCTGCCCACAGAGCGGGGCGGGGCAGGGAGCAGGCGGGGCGGGGAGCAGGCGGGACGGGGAGCAGGCGGGGCGGGGCAAGGCGGGGCGGGGCGGGGCAGGGAGCAGGCGGGGCGGAGTGCTGGTGGGGCAGGGAGCAGGCGAGGGCGGGGCGGGGCGGGGCAGGGAGAAGGCGGGGCGGGGCGCTAGCAGGCCGCAGTTATAAGCAGTGCTGTCGGTGCAGGTGACTGTGTGCTGCGCCACTCCGCTGCTATTTATTAGAGCAGTTAAACTCCAGCAGGAGCGCGGAGACACAGCTCTGCTGAGACAACAGTGACACCAGATGGAGGAAACGGCAGGACCTCCCCACACACAGGAGGATTCAGCACTGATACACACCCCAGCACTGCGTTCTCACAAATACACACACACCCCAGCACTGCGTCCTCACAAATACACACACACCCCAGCACTGCGTCCTCACAAATACACACACACCCCAGCACTGCATCCTCACAAATACACACACACCCCAGCACTGCGTCCTCACAAATACACACACACCCCAGCACTGCGTCCTCACAAATACACACACACCCAGCACTGTGTCCTCACAAATACACACACACCCCAGCACTGCGTCCTCACAAATACACACACACCCCAGCACTGCGTCCTCACAAATACACACACACCCCAGCACTGCATCCTCACAAATACACACACACCCCAGCACTGCGTCCTCACAAATACACACACACCCCAGCACTGCGTCCTCACAAATACACACACACCCAGCACTGTGTCCTCACAAATACACACACACTCCTGCACTGCGTCCTCACAAATACACACGCACTCCACCACTGCGTCCTCACAAATACACACACACCCCAGCACTGCGTCCTCACAAATACACACACACCCCAGCACTGCGTCCTCACAAATACACACACACCCAGCACTGTGTCCTCACAAATACACACACACCCCAGCACTGCGTCCTCACAAATACACACACTCCTGCACTGCGTCTTCACAAATACACACACACCAGCACTGCGTCCTCACAAATACACACACACCTCAGCGCTGCGTCCTCACAACTACACACACACCCCAGCGCGGCGTCCTCACAAATACACACACACCCCAGCACTGCGTCCTCACAAATACACACACACCTCAGCGCTGCGTCCTCACAAATACACACACACCCCAGCACTGCGTCCTCACAAATACACACACACCCCAGCACTGCGTCCTCACAAATACACACACACCCCAGCACTGCGTCCTCACAAATACACACACACCCCAGCACTGCGTCCTCACAAATACACACACACCCCAGCGCTGCGTCCTCACAAGTACACACACACCCCAGCACTGCGTCCTCACAAATACACACACACCCCGGCACTGCGTCCTCACAAATACACACACACACCCCGGCACTGCATCCTCACAAACACACACACCCAGCACTGCATCCCCTCTAAAAGGGATCTACAGTGCTCCCATTTCAAGATTATTTGCTCTTGAAAATTGATGTGTGCTAATTCAGCACATCAACTAACAAAGCCTGATTAATTCAATTCTTTAGTGAAAACATCAGGTGCAATTAATTTAGGATGGAACAGAATGGTCCTTTAATATTTTCTCAAATTTAAGCCTAATCTAGAGGCGCATGTACAGCATTTCTACCCTAAATTTCAACCTCAATTAAATGACTAAATTAAAGGGAAATAAAGAGCATACCCAGCCAAACCCTCTACTCCCACCCCACCTGAGTCTCTTGAACTCACTATTTTTTAGGTCCTGGTTAGGCCCCAGCTGACTAATGCACACGTCTACACTGAGCCCTCGCCAAAATGCTTTTTATACATACCGCATTTAGCAACCAAATATAGAGCATTAAACCACATTAGCCCGCAGCCAATGAGATGCTAGCATTCCTATACAACTGTCTGGCGCTGATACTGTATCCCATGCATAATGTTTATATTTTAAAAAATAAATCCCAAAACATCCTTTGGACTGGGGACACACAAAATTTCAGCAAAGGAAGCAGTTAGGTCATTGCTATTAAAAGACTGAAAGACAGACAAAATTACCCCTCGTCCCTGATTATATTATTATTATTATTAAAGTTACACCCAGATAAAAATCTGTCTGGCCCCATCCAGCCTCACACAAGAAGAGACAGAATAAAAACCGCTTATCTGATGCATTTTAAATATGACTTGCGTTACCGTGATTGAACACGCCGAGATGACTGGTAATTTGAAAGAACAGCGAGAGGAAGTAAGAGCACGAGCCACAGTTATCGTGTTGGCCGCGCAAACCTCCCGGTAATTGAGATCTCCAGCCGGCGCTGCCACCTCAGGACAGTACCCAGCACAGAGGAGGAGCTCGTCTGGGCACGCTCAGTTCGCCTGGCGTCCGCGCCGACCGGCCAGCAGACGTCTGGGCACGCTAGGTTCGCCTAGCGTCCGCTCCGACCGGCCAGCCGACGTCTGGGCACGCTCAGTTCGCCTAGCGTCCGCGCCGACCGGCCAGCAGACGTCTGGGCACGCTCAGTTCGCCTAGCGTCCGCGCCGACCGGCCAGCCGACGTCTGGGCGCGCTCAGTTCGCCTAGCGTCCGCGCCGACCGGACAGCAGACGTCTGGGCACGCTCAGTTCGCCTGGCGTCCGCGCCGACCGGACAGCAGACGTCTGGGCACGCTCAGTTCGCCTGGCGTCCGCGCCGACCGGCCAGCAGACGTCTGGGCGTGCTCAGTTCGCCTAGCGTCCGCGCCGACCGGCCTGCAGACGTCTGGGCGTGCTCAGTTCGCCTAGCGTCCGCGCCGACCGGCCTGCAGACGTCTGGGCGTGCTCAGTTCGCCTAGCGTCCGTGCCGACCGGCCAGCAGACGTCTGGGCACGCTCAGTTCGCCTAGCGTCCGCGCCGACCGGCCAGCAGACGTCTGGGCACGCTCAGTTCGCCTGGCGTCCGCGCCGACCGGCCAGCAGACGTCTGGGCACGCTCAGTTCGCCTAGCGTCCGCACCGACCGGCCAGCAGACGTCTGGGCGCGCTCAGTTCGCCTAGCGTCCGCGCCGACCGGCCAGCAGACGTCTGGGCACGCTCAGTTCGCCTAGCGTCCGCGCCGACCGGCCAGCAGACGTCTGGGCACGCTCAGTTCGCCTAGCGTCCGCGCCGACCGGCCAGCAGACGTCTGGGCACGCTCAGTTCGCCTAGCGTCCGCGCCGACCGGCCAGCCGACGTCTGGGCACGCTCAGTTCGCCTGGCGTCCGCGCCGACCGGACAGCAGACGTCTGGGCACGCTCAGTTCGCCTGGCGTCCGCGCCGACCGGCCAGCAGACGTCTGGGCACGCTCAGTTCGCCTAGCGTCCGCGCCGACCGGCCAGCAGACGTCTGGGCATGCTCAGTTCGCCTGGCGTCCGCGCCGACCGGCCAGCAGACCTTCATGCCATCCGATGGGGCTGATGGGAAGGGTGAAAACTGCATCACGCCACTGATAAAGAGATTAGCGCTGGCCGCCCGTTCCCGCGAAGTCAGCCCCACCGCTAGCAAACTCGGTGTCGTTGGAAGGAACAGAATATCTCGCGCCTGAGCGAAGGCGAATAGGCGCTGTGGCGTACGAAGGATCCGACCCTGAAACGGGTGCGTGAAACGTGTGGTGTCGAGACGGGGTGTAGAAACGGGGGGGGAGCGGGGGAACGCAGCACCAGCCAAAAAGAAGGGAAGAGGATCGAGGAGGGAGGAGGAGCGGGAAAGAGACTCAGGAACTGTTGAACTTCTACTAAATGGGCACCAATTTGTGACACAACAGGGGGAAGAAATAGGTCTCTGAATCGCTCAGTTCCTGTGACTCAGCAGACACTTACCTTTAATAGCCAGGCTCAAAACAGAGGAAGCAATTGGCTCCCCCCGAAAAACCCGGGCCTTGTTTACACACCCCCGCGTTCCCCAGCGAAACTCCAACAGCAGCACGACCCAGACGGGCCCCGTAAAACAGGTCACAGCGTCGTCCCCCCCTCACCTGGGGAGAACCGTTGGTGACCCACAACAGACGCACCTGTGACGGTGCCTCCCCCCCCAGCCCCCCCATCCCACAGAGCAGCTGGGCCAACCGCCAGGTCCCGTGGTTGTGATGCGTGTGCCAGATAAGAACTGCGCACCTCGCTCGGTGGGAACCCTCAATCAGTCTGTCCCCTGCGCAGGAGATCAGCCAATGGAGAACGCGCTGCCGTTGACAACCAAAACGCCGGGGAATTTCACCATACCTTTCGCTGACTGCACCGCGACACAGATGTACCACACTGTCCCTGTGACACCAACGGCCCTTGATTGGTTATTTCTCGCCACTGCCCCCCTTTCTGAATTCTATGTGCCCCGTAAAGACCTTTCTAGCCTCCCTTTAACCCGCTGAGGTTGGTTAGGCTTGTTGGAATGCTTTTTTCAAAATTCTGTTTGTTCAAAGGTCAGTGTTCTAGAACTCCATTGCTGTAGTGGTTGCTGTAGTGCCACCAGCATTTAGAATGTTCAATTAAGGACATTCTAATCACATATTTGTGACCTCACACCTCACAGGGCAAAGCCACAGCAGACAGGAATAAGTGCTAAGCAGATATGACTCGAGCTGAACACAGACCGGGCACACAGGTGAACACACAGGTGTGACTGCATTATGCGCTGTGTCTTTATAAACAGCAGGGAGGGATCTGCACTTTAAAACTCTAAAACTGTGCTTTGTGCTCACACAGTGAGAAGCCCGTTCCGTTCTAAGGTTCAGTCTGGATTGAGCAGAAAGCCAGCATGTCAATCATCACACCTACGCCGGAATTCACATCTAACATTACAACAAAATATCACAAGTAAAGGTGAAACAAAGAGATCAATGTATAACCAATGACTATGCCAGTGCTAACTCCCCTGTAACATACTATGTGTGTTTTAATGCCAATATACATATAGCACACCATGCAGGGTTTAGTGCTAATACTCCTACTGCACACCATGTGAGGTTTAATGCTAATACTCCTATAGCACACCATGTGAGGTTTAATGCTAATACTCCTATAGCACACCATGTGAGGTTTAATGCTAATACTCCTATAGCACACCATGTGAGGTTTACTGCTAATACTCCTATAGCACACCATGTGGGGTTCAATGCTAATACTTCTATAGCACACCATGTGGGGTTTAATGCTAATACTCCTATAGCACACCATGTGAGGTTTAATGCTAATACTCCTATAGCACACCATGTGGGGTTTAATGCTAATACTCCTCTAACACACCATGTGGGGTTTAATGCTAATACTCCTATAGCACACCATGTGGGGTTTAATGCTAATACTCCTATGGTACACCATGTGAGGTTTAATGCTAATACTCCTATAGCACACCATGTGAGGTTTACTGCTAATACTCCTCTAACACACCATGTGAGGTTTAATGCTAATACTCCTATAGCACACCATGTGAGGTTTACTGCTAATACTTCTATAGCACACCATGTGGGGTTTAATGCTAATACTCCTATAGCACACCATGTGGGGTTTAATGCTAATACTCCTCTAACACACCATGTGGGGTTTAATGCTAATACTCCTATGGTACACCATGTGAGGTTTAATGCTAATACTCCTATAGCACACCATGTGAGGTTTACTGCTAATACTCCTATAGCACACCATGTGGGGTTTAATGCTAATACTTCTATAGCACACCATGTGAGGTTTAATGCTAATACTCCTATAGCACACCATGTGAGGTTTAATGCTAATACTCCTATAGCACACCATGTGAGGTTTACTGCTAATACTCCTCTAACACACCATGTGAGGTTTAATGCTAATACTCCTATAGCACACCATGTGAGGTTTAATGCTAATACTCCTATAGCACACCATGTGAGGTTTAATGCTAATACTCCTATAGCACACCATGTGAGGTTTAATGCTAATACTCCTCTAACACACCATGTGAGGTTTAATGCTAATACTCCTATAGCACACCATGTGGGGTTTAATGCTAATACTCCTATAGCACACCATGTGAGGTTTACTGCTAATACTCCTATAGCACACCATGTGGGGTTTAATGCTAATACTCCTATAGCACACCATGTGGGGTTTAATGCTAATACTCCTATAGCACACTCCTATAGCACTGCATGGCTTATAATTCCATCAAAGAGGTAAAAAAAGAGAAAAATTTCAATCAATTAAAAAATAAAACAAAAAAAGAGACTGTGAAACGAGTGCACAGAACACGAGGACACTAAAATAACGAAAAAGAAAAACGGGTGCAATTTATTACATAACTGCGTACCAGAATACATGACTTTCCCTCTTCCAGGAACATTTCTATTTCAGAGCAACAGGCACGCAGCGGGGAGAGAGAGAGAGATAGAGAGAGAGAGAGAGAGAGAGAGAGAGAGAGAGAGAGAGAGAGAGAGAGCGGCGAGGCGCCGAACACAGAGCCGTGAAATTAATTACCGCGCGGCGCGTTCACCCCGCGGGGGAGCCAGACGCTCTCAGGCCGAGCCGCCACATTACTGCAGGCAGCACAGACGGGCGAGCGGGCGGGCGAGGGAGCAGGCGAGCCGCGGGGGGCACCTGCCCTGACGGGACGGGGGCCGGCCCAGAATAAAATAACCCACAGCGAAGAGCAACGACTGCCCAACCGCGGCCCCAGCCGCGCGGAGGAATGTTCTAGAAAACAACGCTTCTGAAGAGGAATGCTGGTGGAAAAGATTTGGGTATGGGAGGACGCGGGCACGTTGGTGCGTTGGTGCATGGGCACACCAATCGGCCGTGTCCATGTTCCGCGGGGCTCCCCAGGTTCGGGCGGGGGTCCGGGTCGGGTCACAGCACCGGGGGTTTGTGGGACAGCTCCACACGGTCGTAATCGAAGCTCGCGTCCAAGCAGAACGGCTGGACCTCCTCAGATTCAGCCTGAGAGAAGGAGACAGAAACCCACGGCAACCGTGAGGGACAGAACCAGCACTGCAACGCCACACAGGGAACACTGAGCTCCCTGAACCAGCACTGCAACGCCACACAGGGAACACTGAGCTCCCTGAACCAGCACTGCAACGCCACACAGGGAACACTGAGCTCCCTGAACCAGCACTGCAACGCCACACAGGGAACACGGAGCTCCCTGAACCAGCACTGCAACGCCACACAGGGAACACTGAGCTCCCTGAACCAGCACTGCAACGCCACACAGGGAACACTGAGCTCCCTGAACCAGCACTGCAACGCCACACAGGGAACACTGAGCTCCCTGAACCAGCACTGCAACGCCACACAGGGAACACTGAGCCCCCTGAACCAGCACTGCAACGCCACACAGGGAACACTGAGCTCCCTGAACCAGCACTGCAACGCCACACAGGGAACACTGAGCTCCCTGAACCAGCACTGCAACGCCACACAGGGAACACTGAGCTCCCAGAACCAGCACTGCAACGCCACACAGGGAACACTGAGCTCCCTGAACCAGCACTGCAACGCCACACAGGGAACACTGAGCCCCCTGAACCAGCACTGCAACGCCACACAGGGAACACTGAGCTCCCTGAACCAGCACTGCAACGCCACACAGGGAACACTGAGCTCCCTGAACCAGCACTGCAACGCCACACAGGGAACACTGAGCTCCCTGAACCAGCACTGCAACGCCACACAGGGAACACTGAGCTCCCTGAACCAGGCGTGCAACAAACAACACGTTCAGGAGGTCAGGATAAAGTGAGCAGAAAATCACAGCCACAGCACAGAAAGGTAGGGCTGGGTGACACTGCAACGATAATTATCAAATGCAATAATGATCTTATTGCATTTGGTAATAACAATAACAATAACGTATTACCATTCTTTTCCTCGTCTTCTCTTTAATTATACCTGAAACGGCAGTGAACAACCACGCTTCGGTGGCAGTGCTATATAAAAAGTGCTATATAAATGCAATGATTCATTCATTCGTTCATTCATTCATTCATTCATTCATTCACTCATGCACAGGGCCTGCTGGCTGACACACAGGCCCGTTGGGAGGCGGTGTTACGGTGTCCTGATTGAGGCGTGCTCCCTCACCTGGACAGCGGGGCGTGGCTCCTGGGGGCGGGGCTCCAGGTGAGGCCGCGAGCAGAGCTCCAGCCGGGTGTGTCGGCGGAAAGAGGGCGTGTACACGGGGGGGTCCTCTGCCACCTCCCCAGGGAGGGCAGCACCTCCAACAGAGAGGGGGGGGGGGGAATGACTGTGAGGGACTGTCCCTGCAGAGCACATCTTCACAGAGCGGGTACCCAAAGCACCCTGATCACATGACAACCAAAGCACCCTGATCACATGACAACCAAAGGACCCTGATCACGTGACAAGCAAAGGACCCTGATCACGTGACAACCAAAGCACTCTGATCACATGACAACCAAAGGACCCTGATCACATGACAACCTAAGCACCCTGGTCACATGACGAGGGCCACTCTCTTTCCAGAGAGCCTCCCAGGAGAGTAATGAGTCCTCCTTAACAATACTGAGTGAGACCAAAAAGACCCCCTGGCAGGCCAGGAGGGCAGAAGCCACAGGCTGTCATGGAAACGCAGAACATCACAAAGTGCTCCCATTATGCTTGTTGTTGTGGTACACGAGTGAGCCAGCAGCACCAGGGAACAGCAGGTGGGGTGGGGGGGGCAGGGAAAACAAATGGAGGGAAAGGCAGAATCATAGCACCATTTCATCTGCACTGAAAGGAACCAGCCACGTGCAGTACAGCCACCTCACCACCAGGGGCAGTAGAGAAGTATAATCCCGCCGCACAAAGCTCAAGCAGCCAAACCAAGTCGCAGGCCCAGGGAACACTCCGGAAAGGGAACCCAGCGAACAGATCTGCACCAGCCGCAGCCACACCACAGTCCCAATCGCTTCCCTTTTAGCATTACATTTTGAAGGAAGACTGTAGAGCGGGGAGTGCTTAGCATGGCACACTACTGAAGAAGGAGAACGTAAATAAATTTAAAAGTGGGGATCATTAAATATTGACAGTCTCCCACAGCTCCCTCATACACACTGCTAAGGAACCTCCATTAGCACTTGGCAGCCATGAAGGTAATGGAAACCTTAATTAAACAACTAATTACTCTCTCAGTAGAGGCCATTAATTAAGAGGGTAGATGAGGAGTCCTTACAGCGGGTAGGTAGGGGCTGGTGGGGGTGTTGCTATATGGGGGGGGGGGCTAACACCCAGAGGGTTGCAGGTTCAAACCCCAGCTGAGAGGTGGCGAGGAGACGGCACAGTTCCCTACAGGCGCCTCCAGGTGAGGAGCGGTCAGGGAGAGATTTCACAAACAGGACCGCCCCGCGCGGGACCGTCTGCTACACACAGAGCGCTGCGGTCGACCGCGGTCGGGCGGGCGAACGCGATGCAGAGCACGCCGTCTCTCCACAGCGGAGGAGGGAAAAAAAAGCGTGATTAAAAAGATGGAGAGTCATTAAAAGTCCCGGAGTGACTGAGCGAAGCCTCACACGTGAGCAGCATCCCCGCCGAGGCGCCCAGGCCCTCCGCACGCCCTCCGCACGCCGTCCGCACGGAGCCCAACACTCCAGATCGATCGATCGCGCGCTGAAGGTAATTAAGACCGTCTCTCGGGCCCGGGACGCTTTCCTTCACGCTACCCTCGCCCTGTCGTCTGTGCGTTTCTCTGTTTCCGCAGCGCGGCTGGAGAGGGTGAATAATCAGCCATGCTGATGAGGGGCAGGGTTCAGGACCGGGGGGGCCCCTCCCCAAACTCGGCGCCGGCTTTGAGTGGCGGCTGGCCGACAACTGTGGTGATTTTTACACGGCTTGACACAGACCTGGCGGCACCCCCACCGCCCCCCCCCCCCCCCCCCCCCCCACGTACACGCACACACACCCACACACCGCCTGACATTAGCATAAACCAGGGTTGATGAAGCCCCCCCTCACCGCCACCGTCCCCCCCCCCCCACACACACACACCCACCCCCTGACATTAGTGCATGAACACCGCCCCCCCCCCCCCCCCCCGACCCTGAGCAGGATGTAGAGGGCAGCAGAGTGTCGAAAGGTATGTAGAGGAGCCTATATGAGGAGGTCTTGGGGACGCTAATTTATTAAAGGTCGTGCCAGTTAAAGGCGTGTCTGGTCTAACTGCAAGGCGAGCGCGTTCCGTTGTTTCCTCAGCGACAGCGACGGGCGCATTAAAGCATTAAAGCCCTGCCCCCGCATATCTCAGGTCAGCGGCTGCATTCGCACGCGCTCAATATGCATAATGAAGGGTAATGTATTTAAATCAGCTGGAAGTGACGGCCCTAATCTGTAATAATACACACATGACATCCAAACCGTGTTAGCTCTGGAGTGAACCTGGGATGCCATACACGCTGACGGAGAAAAATCTGCATCTAATCTGCATCTAATATCTGAAATGAATATATTTATTGCTAATATTTTCTGTTTTTTTTATTATTTATTTACCTTTTAAGCATTCTGAAAAGCTTTGTTGCTTGAGTAAAGAAACCACTCTCCGTGAAATAACATCACAAAGTCCAATCAATACTGCGCAGAAGAAATTAACTTTCCTATTTTAACTTCATAGGATTATTTATTTTAAAAATATTACTGTACAAGGATAATCTTCTTAAGCGTTTCAAAATATACTAAACGTAGGCCACGCCAAACATAAATACACAGGAGATCCCGTCATGCTTTATCGGCATGAAAGGATTATAAAGATTTCAGATTATTAATACTTCACATTTTCATTTTTTCAAAGAGACCATTCTGATTTTTTGAAATGCAGTATATGTTGTAAATCATAGGGGCAATTCCAGTTGAACAGTCACATGGCCACTGAAAATTCAAACTAAAAATAAAGTTGCAAGATGTATTTCATGACATATTTTGCAGATTCAAGTGTAAGAAATGGAAGGATCTATTTAGTCCACTATCAAAATAAAAATGAAGAAGAAACTTTGCTAAGACATCATTTCATGCAGCTTGTACCTTCCCGGGCACAGGGGTGAGGGGTGTGTGGGGTGTGGGAGTGGGAGTGGGGGGTGTGGGATTGGGGGAGCAAAAGCCTGGATTGTTTTCTAGTTAATATCAATAAATATGCTAAATGAATAATGTAAGGTGAGTAACATTACTTTCTTTGGTTTGTCCACCCATAAAAACAACAATATAATATCTTATGTCAATAGTTTGGTTAGTAATTAAAATTTCAGATGAAATGCATCAGTTTTTGTTGTGGCATCTATGGTTCAACAAGATCACCAAAGCAAACTTAGGTGGAATTAATGCAACTTGAGTAACACAGATGAAAGTTCTGGCCACACAGTAACAAAGCAAAAGTTCTCTTGTATTTTCGTATGTTGAACTTAGCAACAGTCAAAGGTTGCCCAGGTAAAAATAAAGGTAGGAAGTACAGGTGAGTACGAGTCCCACTCACGGAAAATATAACACCAGCAAGGCTGCAAACATGGCCCATGGTCCTTTATTTGAGTGGACAGTTACATAACATCACATAACACAACATAACATCATAACACAACGCAATGCAATGCAACGCAACACAACACAACACAACACAACACAACATCATAACGCAACACAACACCATAACGCAACACAACACAACACAACATCATAACATAACATCATAACGTCACAACACAACACAACACACAACACAACACCATAACGCAACACAACACAACACAACATCATAACATAACATCATAACGTCACAACACAACACAACACACAACACAACACCATAACGCAACACAACACCATAACGCAACACAACACAACACAACATCATAACATAACATCATAACGTCACAACACAACACAACATCATAACACAACACAACGCAACGCAACACAACATAACATCATAACGTAACACAACACAACACACAACACAACACAACACACAACGCAACGCAACACAACATAATGACGAGAACATGCCATTCAGCCCAACAATGCTCCTAACTAAGTTGTTATTATAAAGTGCAGTATTCAATAAGATTCAATAAAAGCTTTTTTTTAAATTATTATTCATTTAACTAGTGGGTCAAGTGGACTGTTGCAACCAAGTCCCAAAGCTTAAAGGGTGTTACCTTCTGTTAGACCATCCTCGCTTCGGCTGAAGTCTGAGAGATCAAGGTCGTTGTCCAACTGCAAAAATACATACAGAATGTGCATACATAAGCAGAATGATTGAGAGCTCTTATAGTATGTTTCTGTTTTTCCAACAAGAGAAAGGAAAACCGGAAAGCCTCTCGTCTCTGCGCTGCAGTGTCTCCCTCAGTGCCGGTCCGTTCCCTGCTGAATTTTGGAGTTTTTTTATGCTCACATTAGGCTCTTTATAAGCTCGGCCCGTCCTGTGCACTGATAAGTAACTCATTCCAGCATACCTGTGGCCTCTCCTGAGATTTAAAGACCTGATCCCAGAATCCTGTTCTCCGAACTGCTTTCTAATGCTCAGCCACACTCGTTAAAACGTGCTCAGGTTTCACATCCCCCAGGAAGCCCGGGTCTGGGCCAGCACAGAGGAGCGAGCGCTTTGAAGCGCCCTGCAGTCACACAGAAACTCAGTGATTTGAGTCGCTCCAGACTCCGGGCTTGGCAAAGCCTGCAGCCACACAGAGCTGCACACGAAGCTGCACTCCCGTCAGAACAGCGGCACACAGCTACATTAGCTCACTATTCAAATATTCCACAGAGAATGAAAGACCGAACGTCTGAACGATGGAACCAGCGATCTCTGTGCCATTCTGTGTAAACAAGGACTGAATGGAGAGAGAAGCTGCATTCACACACTTAGACAGGGATGGGAGGAAATATCACTGGCTTACCCATCACTATACACACGGTTCTTCTCCTTCATGAATACAGAGCTCAATTAAACCCTGGATTTTTAAACTCTCCATACACAACTGTAATTTTATAAAATACGCACACTTGTA